>NC_140987.1:263538009-263758266 GCF_052327205.1 Somniosus microcephalus
GAAAGAACATCCTGTACTTTTGTAAGAGGCAGGAAAGATAATATGTTGCAAATGGGAGTGGCAAAAATCATACTGCATGAAAAATGGGGGCAGGGATAATTATCTGAAATTGTTGAACTCAATGTTGAGTCCGGCAGGCTGCAAAGTGCCCAATCGAAAGATGAGGTGCTGTTCCTCGAGCTTACGTTGAGCTTCATTAGAACAATGTAATAGGCCGAGGACAGAGAGATCAGAGTGGGAGTGAAGCGGTGAATTAAAGTGACAGGCGACCGGAAGCTCAGGGTCACCCGTACGGACTGAATGGAGGTGTTCCACAAAGCAGTCGCCCAATCTGCATTTGGTCTCCCCAATGTAGAGGAGACCACATCGTGAGCAGCGAATACAGTATATTAAATTGCAAGAAGTACAAGTAAATCGCTGTTTCACCTGAAAGGGGTGTTTGGGACCCTGGACAGTGGGAAGGGAGGAGGTAAAAGTGCATGTGTTGCATCTCCTGCGCTTGCACGGGAAGGTGCCAGGTGAAGGAGAAGGGCTGTTGGGGGTGATTGAGGAGTGGACCAGGGTGTCGTGAAGGGAGCGGTCCCTTTGGAATGCTGAAAGGGGAAGTGAGGGGAAGATGTGTTTGGTGGTGGGATCATGTTGGAGATGGCGGAAATGGTGGAGGATGATCCGTTGAATATGGAGGCTGGTGGGGTGAAAGGTGAGGACAAGGGGAACCCTATCATGGTTCTGGGAGGGAGGGGAAGGGGTGAGAGCAGAAGTGTGGGAAATAGAACGGACACGGTCAAGGGCCGTGTCAACCACGGTAGAGGGGAATCCTTGGTTGAGGAAAAAGGAAGACATGTCGGAAGCACTAGTATGGAAGGTGGCATCATCAGAACAGACACGGCGGAGACGGAGAAACTGGGAGAATGGAATAGAGTCCTTACAGGAAGCGGGGTGGGAGGAAGTGTAGTCCAGGTAGCTGTGGGAGTCGGTGGGCTTGTAGTGGATGTTTGTTGAAAGCCGGTCGCCAGAAATGGAGACGGAGAAGTCAAGGAAGGGAAGGGAAGAATCGGAGATGGACCATGTGAAGGTAAGGGAAGGGTGGAAATTGGAAGTAAAGTGAATGAACTTATCTAGTTCAGGGCGAGAGCAGGAAACGGCACCAATGCAGTCATCGATGTACCGGAAAAAGAGGTGAGGGAGGGGACCTGAGTAGGACTGGAACAAAGAGTGTTCCACATATCCCATGAAAAGGCAGGCATAGCTAGGGCCCATGCGGGTTCCCATAGCAACACCTTTAATTTGGAGGAAGTGAGTGGAGTCAAAGGAGAAGTTGTTCAATGTGAGAACAAGTTCAGCCAGGCGGAGGAGGGTGGTGGTGGATGGGGACTGCATGAGACCAGCTCCTAGATTTAAGCATAAACCTGGACTTGAGCTGGCTTGACTGCAGTTATACTGCACATCGTGCATCGTTGCAAAGCCCACATCACCTGTGTTCTGGACCGATGGACATTATGTGACATTCTGGACATTTTTACATGCAATAGCACCCTCTGGTGGCGGCTATTGTGTTAACAGTTTGTAAACTGGAAAGGTCAACAGTTTGTAAGCTGGAAAGTTCATCTGTTCCTTTCTTCCTGTGTGAGGTCATTTGACCTTTGTTCCTTTCTTCCTGTGAGAGGTCATTTGACCTTCTTACCTTTCTTCCTGTTGACCCCAGGAAGCAGTTTTGCCAGGAAGAACCTGACTTGAGTAATGGGGAATTTGCTATGAGAGGTTCCATTACAATCCAGTGTAATCTGACTTCATATGTTAGGCAAGCGCAATATCTGTGAGTATCTTTAGTTCTTAGCATAATAGCAATGTTGTCAGAGTAATATTTTGATAATACTATGTTTATAAAAGGTTAATATTTAATAGTTACAGAAGTTAGTTCAAATGTTAGTTAGTTATACAATTAGTCTATTCTACTGTTGTAAATATGTTTATATCTTGTGTAATATCGAATGTGTAGTACTCAGTTTATGTACAAAACATACTTTGTCTTTGTTTACAGTTTCACAAATTTGTTCAAGTAAAAGCTTCAAAACAGCAACCGCTTCAGGAAGAATTATTTTGAATGAGTGTTTAACTTGCTGGATAGCTAGGTAGGAGCACGTCTAGCGCGGCCAGTACAGTGAAAAGATATCAGTGAAAAGATATCAGTGAAAAGATATCAGTGAAAAGATAGCAATACGGCTAGCTGTGAAGAGCGGAGCAGGAGGAACCCAGAGTAAGCCTTAACCTCGTAGAGCACATCTACCTCACATCAACATGTCAGAAGATAATAACGAAAATGCTTTGCAGCAAGTAGAAGATCTTTAACAGGCAGACAAAACTGTAGAACGTGACAATCGGTCTATAAGCACCGGTTACTACAGGTCGCAAGTTGGCTCACGGTCATCGGGTGGTTCTAGAGTAAGCATAGCCCTCGCCAAAGCACGGGCTAAACTAGTAGCAGCTCAAGCCAGAGCTGCGCATACGGACAGTGAAATAGAAATAAAAGTAAGTCAGGCCCGTCTCCAAGCTGAACCCCAAGCAGAACAGGCCCGGCTCCAAGCAGAACAGGCCCGGCTCCAAGCAGAACAGGCCCGACTCCAAGCTGAATCCCAAGCGGAACAGGCCCATCACCAAGTGGAACGCCAGGCTGAACAGGCCCGTCTCCAAGCCACATTAGAGGCTCTGCAGCAACAAAAAGAGTTTTGAAGAAGGGTCCAACCCGAAACGTCAACTCAAATTTCTCTCCACGGATGTTGCCTGACCTGCTGAGTTTTTCCAGCATTTTCTGTTGTTACTAAAAAGAGATAGATGCTGCATTAGCCGAGACACAAGTATTCGAGGCAATTTTGGAGGGAGCTGATCCTGAGACAGCTTACAAACCTTTAATTCCCGTTCCGTGGCAGAGTCCACGACAGCGCACCATAGATTACGTGAGCGACCATGCCGACATACAGTTTACAGGAGAAAGGGATGGAGGCCCGCACATCTCTACAGACGCAAACACTTCGTATAACATGCCACAAGTTGCCAACCAAGGTCAAAGCAGACGGCGTGCCTCAAGCCGCAGAGTCTCCGCCAGCAGAGCGGAAGACACGGTGCAAAGGAATAGGACGCCGAATAGAGAAAGTCAGAGGCAAATCCCCTCTCGGTCCCTTGAGACCCCCAACAGAGCCCCTAGCAAAGGCAACCCTGGCACAGGTCCCAGCACCTACGACCTCGCCAAATACCTTGCACGCACCCAGCTGGTGACTTCGGGGTTAATCAAGTTTGATGACAGGCCAGAGAATTATCGGGCTTGGAAGTCCTGCTTCCACGATGCCATATCGGGCTTAGACCTGTCGGCAGGAGAAGAGCTCGGCCTCCTTATCAAATGGCTCGGCGCAGAGTCCGCCGGACAGGTCTGCAGGATAAAAGCGGCCAATGTGGGGCAGCTGCCAGAGGGGTTGAAGAAGGCTTGGGTGAGGCTGGAAGAAAGCTATGGCTCGCCCGAAGCCATTGAAAGGGCTCTCTTTGACAGGTTGGCGAACTTTCCGAGGTTGACGAGTAAGGAACCCCAGAAGCTCCGCGACCTTGGAGATCTGCTGTCGGAACTCGAAGCCGCAAAGCAGGACAGCTACCAACCCGGTCTATCGTACTTAGACACTTCCAGAGGGATAAGTCCCATCATTGAGAAGCTTCCATTTAACCTGCAGGAGAAGTGGATAACGTTTGGATCAAAGTTCAAGCTAAAGCACAACGTGGCGTTCCCACCATTCTCTGCGTTCGTTAAATTCATCCGTAAAGAAGCCAAAGCCAGGAACGACCCCAGCTTCAACTTCTTCTCCTCCCAACCAGCACTTGCCAGAAGAGACAAGTTCGACAGACATGGAAAGGCACCAATATCTGTCCACAGAATGCAAGTGTCCTCAACTGAGCACACAAAGATTCAGAAGAAACCTAAGGATATGAGCAAACAAGGCCCTATCCACAACAAGCCCCATCCTTTAAAGAAGTGCAGAGGCTTCAGGGAGATGTCCCTGGAAGATCGGAAACAATGTCTTAAAGAGAACTCTATATGTTTCAGGTGCTGCTCGTCCACGAGCCATCTCGCCAAGAACTGCAAGGTGGATGCAAAATGCACTGAATGTGAAAGTGATCAGCACGTTTCAGCACTACACCCAGGCCCAGCTCCTTGGAAGTCAGAAACGCCTCCTCCCGCATCAGAGCACGGTGGGGAGAGAGAGGGAGCTGCTGGTACGGAGATTACATCCAGGTGCACCGAGGTGTGTGGAGAAGGAGTGAGCGCAAGAGCATGCTCCAAGATATGCCTCATTGATGTGTACCCTGCAGGATGTCGCCAGGAATCTGAAAAGATGTATGCCATACTAGATGAACAAAGCAATCGTTCTCTAGCAAGATCCGAGTTCTTTAACATCTTCAAGATCAAAGGAAGTCCGTCGCCTTACACGCTGAAGACGTGTGCTGGACTTTCAGAGACAGCCGGCAGGAGGGCCTGCGGTTACGTTGTTGAGTCAGTCGACGGGAAGATTAGTCTCCCCCTTCCTACACTCATCGAATGTAATCAAGTCCCGACAACCGTTCTGAGATTCCCACTCCGAATGCAGCTCGTCATCACCGTCATCTGAGACACATTGCAGACGAGATCCCACCTCTTGACCCAGATGCAAGCATACTTCTGTTGTTGGGAAGAGACATCCTGAGGGTACATAAGATAAGGGAGCAGATCAACGGTCCACATGACGCCCCTTTCGCCCAAAGGCTAGACCTTGGCTGGGTCGTTGTTGGAGATGTGTGCCTCAAGGGCGCTCACAAGCCATCTCAGGTGAGCACACTCAAGACTTCCATCTTGGAGAATGGTCGTACAAGCTACCTTACCCCATGCATTAGTCAGATCCGAGTGACAGAGAAGTTCAGTCATACGGCTCAGCCTCAGAAAACCCCAGCGCTGATCTTCACAGACAGCACACAGACGATGCTCACTGGAGAGAACCCGGGTCAGTCAGTCTTCTGTCGCACCGCCAACGACCACAAACTTGCTCCATCGATCGACGACATGAGGTTCCTCCAGATTATGGACAATGAGGTCTCTCGTGACAGCTCTAACAGCTGGGTTGCACCCTTACCCTTCCGGAACCCCAGACGATGGCTGCTGGACAACAGGGGTTATGCCTATAATCGTCTTAACTCGCTCCATCGCACACTAGAGAAGAAGCCAGAGATGAAAGCACACTTCCTAGAATTTGTCAAGAAAATGCTTGTCAACGATCATGCAGAGATAGCTCCTCCACTCCAGGAAGGCCAAGAGTGTTGGTACCTCCCTTCCTTCGGAGTCTATCACCCCAAAAAGCCGGAACAGATCCGCGTGGTGTTTGACTCCAGTGCACCATATCAGGGCATCTCTCTCAACGACGTACTCCTCACAGGGCCTGATCTTAACAACAGCCTCTTGGGAGTGCTCATGAGATTCAGGAAAGAGCCCGTCGCCATCACTGCCGATATCCAGCACATGTTTCATTGCTTCGTGGTGAGAGAAGACCACAGAGACTTCCTCCGCTTCCTGTGGTATCGAGACAATGACCCTAATAGAGACATTGTGGACTACAGAATGCGTGTCCATGTCTTTGGGAATAGCCTGTCCCCTGCTGTCGCCATATACGGACTAAGGAGGGCTGCCAAGGAAGAGGACGACGACTTTGGCAGTGATGTGAGAGGGTTCATCGAACGAGAGTTCTACGTCGACGATCCACTGAAGTCATTCCCGACTGAAGCAGAGGCCATCAGTACCCTCGGACGAGCCCAGGAACTACTTGCACTATCCAACCTCAGGCTGCATAAGATAGCCTCTAACAGACCAGCAGTGATGGAGGCATTCCCCCCTGAAGATCGTGCTAAGGACGTCAAAGACCTAGACCTCTTCACTGATGACCTCCCCCTACAGCGTAGCCTAGGGGTGTCGTGGAACATAGCAACAGACACGTTCACGTTCCAAGTCCTAGACGCCAAGAAACCCTTCACACGTAGAGGAGTGCTCTCTACAGTCAACAGCCTATACGACCCTCTCGGCTTCTTAGCCCCTGTCACCATACAAGGCAGGCTGCTCCTCAGGGAACTCTCCACACGCGCTGAAGAGTGGGATTCACCTCTCCCTGAAGAGATGGAAGCAGAGTGGGACAGATGGAGAGACTCACTCCAAGACTTACAGGAGATCCGAATACCTCGCTGCTATTCATCTTTCTCTCCCTTAAATGCCCAATTCAAAGAGCTTTGTGTCTTTGCAGACGCATCCGCTAAGGCCATTGCAAGTGTGGCTTATCTGAAGGTCACCACCCAAGAAGGACAAAGCAAAATCAGCTTTGTCTTTGATAGAGGCAAGTTGGCACCCCAGCCAGACCTCACCATACCCAGATTGGAACTGTGCATAGCAGAACGCAACCTACCCCCTCACAGCAGTCTACGGAAGCTGCATCCTATCATCGAAACCGACGGACTGTCTCCGAGGTGGTTCTTCTTTTGTCGCCAGAGGACTCAAGTGACAAGTAGAGTTCGGACTATGTGGAGTCGTTAATGACCCCAGACGGGGAGTGTTCTGGACCGATGGACATTATGTGACATTCTGGACATTTTTACATGCAAAAGCACCCTCTGGTGGCGGTTATTGTGTTAACAGTTTGTAAGCTGGAAAGGTCAACAGTTTGTAAGCTGGAAAGGTCATCTGTTCCTTTCTTCCTGTGTGAGGTCATTTGACCTTTGTTCCTTTCTTCCTGTGAGAGGTAATTTGACCTTCTTACCTTTCTTCCTGTTGACCCCAGGAAGCAGTTTTGCCAGGAAGAACCTGACTTGAGTAATGGAGAATTTGCTATGAGAGGTTCCATTACAATCCAGTGTAATCTGACTTCATATGTTAGGCCAAGCGCAATATCTGTGAGTATCTTTAGTTCTTAGCATAATAGCAATGTTGTCAGAGTAATATTTTGATAATACTATGTTTATAAAAGGTTAATATTTAATAGTTACAGAAGTTAGTTCAAATGTTAGTTAGTTATACAATTAGTCTATTCTACTGTTGTAAATATGTTTATATCTTGTGTAATATCGAATGTGTAGTACTCAGTTTATGTACAAAACATACTTTGTCTTTGTTTGCAGTTTCACAAATTTGTTCAAGTAAAAGCTTCAAAACAGCAACCGCTTCAGGAAGAATTATTTTGAATGAGTGTTTAACTTGCTGGATAGCTAGATAGGAGCACGTCTAGCGCAGCCAGTACAACCTGGTAATGATGCTGAGTGTGCAGCTTAACTGTAATGTGCCAGATGGCATTTAAGAGCGTATACTAGACAACCTGTGGAATGAATGCAATGCGTACACGTGACGCTTCAGAGTAAAGTTACACAGTCTACTGGGGCACTAACTAATTCTATCAAATAAGCAGTTTGAAGCTTATAAAAACAATATTGGGATTCTGTTACTTTCTGACTGTGTAATGAAAGCTGTAATAACCTTCTCAAATTGACATTCTTTCAAAATATTCAGACAGCGCCAATTTAAAATTAAGGAGACCTTCTCCCAACTGGATACTTATTAGTGATACCTTCCATTAGAAAGCACTGGCAGCTTATTTTTTTTAATGTTGTGCAACTGAGAATAAGCTTTGTTTGGAGATGTACAGTGTGTAGTATCCTAACTCACACCAAGTCCTGTTCACCCATCATCACTGTGCTCCCGGTCCACCAATGCCTCAGATTTAAAATTATTATCCTTGTGTTCAAATCCCTCCATGGCCGAACCCCTCCCTATCTCTGTAACCTTCTCCAGCCCTACAACCCTCTGAGATCTCTGCGCTCCTCTACTTCTGGCCTCATGCAAATCCCTGATTTCCTTCACTCCACCATTGGTGGCCGTGCCTTCTGTTGCCTTGGTCCTAAGCTCTGGAATTCCCTCCCTAAGCCTCTCCATCCCTCTCTCCTCCTTTAAGATGCTCATTAAAACCTATTGCTTTGACCAAGCTTTTGATCACCTGTCCTAATATCTCCTTCTGTGGCTCGGTGTCAAATTTTGTTTGATAATCGCTCCTGTGAAGCACCTTGGGACATTTTACTACTTTAAAGGCGCTATATAAATGCAAGTTGTTGTTGTTATCGACATGAGAAAAGGCTTGATTCTTTCTCTTTTCATGGCAGGCATTTTGGGACTTTAAAAAAAAAGTTTTTTCCAAAGCGGAATCCAAATCCAAAGCTGGAATTTACTCTGTATTTTTTCGGTGGAAAGTCCAATTCACAAAAACCTTATTTATGCTTAGTATGACTTAGTCATCTCATTGTTAACTTCATTCTGAATTACAATGAGTGTTCAGGCATATGATGTTTTATGCTGAAATAATGGGCTAAGACGTACAGCTACTTACGCTTCATATATTGATCCATTCAGGCTTCTTCATTAAACAGGTTAGAATCTTCATTCTTCCCACTGGTAGATAGATTAAATTAATTTGCGAAACAGCTGTAGCATTTGAATGGATTTAAGGCTTTTACCACATGCTAGTGACCCCTTTTCCAGGCAAGTGGATCAGTCTATCCTGATAACCGGCCTTCCATTATCATTTAGGCACCGCCACTTTTAGACACTTTGGGGGAAAAAATGGTTCGCGCCCCCTTTGGGGCGCTAACCTTGCCGGGACGCTACTTTTAGCGCCCCGAAAACGTTAGCACCCTCGTGCTCGAAATTGAATGGTAGCGCCCCAAGCAGGAGTCGGAGGTGCTGCTGGAAGCACTCTCCCTCCCTCTTGGGACGCTCAAGTTCAATATCGTGGCACCACGGTACTGCAGGCCTCCTTCCCCTGATTAAAGTGCTGGCAAGCAGCCCACAAAAAAAAAGGCCACCCGGCACCTCTCCTTTAAATATTGCTGCCCCAGCCGCAAGTTGCCCCCCTGACCCTGTCGGACATAGCGTCCGGCGGCGCAACCCAAGTTTGCAGCTGGGAGGGCGCTGCGCACGACGATGACATAATCGCCGGAGGCGCAGCACCACAGGGCGCTACCGGCTACTGCCACTGCTAACCTCCCAGGAGACGCAAAGCAACCGAATTTTGCCCCCTTTGTGCCCCCATCTGAATCTGTAATATCCTGGGATTTTAAAATTCTCATCCTTGTTTTCAAACCCCTCCATGGCTTCGCCCATCCCTAACTCTGTAATCTCCTGCAGCCCTACAACCCTCCGAGATACGTGTGCTCCTCCAATTCTGGCCTCTTGAGCATCCTCGAGTTCCATCGCTCCACCATTGGTGGCCGTGCTTTCTGTTGCCTAGGTCTTAACCTCTAGAATTCCCTCCCTAAACCTCTCTGCCTCTCTTCCTCTCTATCCTCCTTTAAGCCGCTCCTTAAAACCCACCCCTTTCTGCCTTAATATCGCGTTATGAGGCTCAGTATCAAATTTTGTTTGATAACTCTCCTGTGAAGTGCCTTGGGACATTTTACTACCCTAATGGCGCTATATAAATGCAAGTTGTTATTGTTGAAAATCTTTCTCCCCATCAGCATTCTGTGAGACTTCCACTTATTTATTCCCTATCTATACATATGGCTGCAAATGTGCCAAGTAAAGAGAATAAAAAGTAACAGTACCCATTTTCACTCAAATCTAAGATTATTCATGATTTACTATCGATTCTTAGGATGTTTTTAAAAGATTTCATGAGAAAGTATTTGATGAACCCTTTTTTGCATCTCATTTTTCTGTTCTGAAAGTTCTTTCTTCCATTCTGTCACTTCTCTTTCCATTCTGCTAGTCCTTCTGCTCTTTTCATTCCAATCCCTTCCCCAGTTTATTCTCAACGTCTCTCTGGCCTGGATTTTCATTGGGAAGGCGGGTTGGGGCGGGGCAGGGCTCCGATGCAGCGGGAAACCTGGGAGAACGGGTTTCCCACAGGCCCTGCCGACTTTAACGGCAGGGCCCGATTTTCATCTGAAGCCTCTGTTTCCTGCCCACAGCCAGCCAAATGGAGAGGCTGGCTGGCTGCAGGCGGTTAAGCCTGTGGCACTAGACTGCAAAGAGGAGGGAGGCAGTGATTGGGTGAGGACTGGTGCTGGCTTCCAGAGGATGGTGGGGGGAAGAAGAGAAGACGGGGGGAAGGGAAAAACATATTGGGGCTGGCCACCAGAGGATCGAGGCCGGCCTCAGGATGATCTTGAGGGGAGGGGTCCAGGAAGGCAGTCGGAGGTGTTGAGAGGGGGTCTCCGATCGCGGGGTGGGGGGTAGGTTAGGCAGGGACCCTGGATCCAGGAGATAGGTATTGTCATGAATCTTGCCATTCATGTAGAAATGACTCATGAGATAACACTGGGCGGCCAGCTGGTGGCGCCATCCAAGGAAAGTATAAATACTCGGGCGTGGGCCCAGCTTGCTCAGGACGTTTTTGTAACCAGGAACTAGTGATGTAACTAAAACTCATGGTTGTGAAACAGTTGATTAAAGCCTTGTTTTATACTCAGACCAAGTGCTTAGTAGTTTTCTTACATCTATATATATAAAAAGGATTGATCTGTCTGTCTGTCTGTCTGTCTGTCTGTCTGTGTGTATGTCCGGGCATCACTCAAAAGTTATAGAGCGTACCTACACATATGTTATATCAAAAGAAAGCTTATGATTAGGGGAGCATCATAGGCATATTTACTTTTTGGTCAGACAAAAATTGTTCGGACAGTATGCAAAAAACGTTAAAAAAATGGCAAAATTCCGCTCATTAGCGGTTGAAGAATCCTACCGCTCATTAGCATTGAGTGACGTGAAGGTTGACCAATCCTACGGGGGATCGCGCGGCATCACGGGGGGCCTTTCATGGCATGTGTGGGCGGGGCCTAATCTTTCAAACTGCCGTTAATTTGGCCATCTTTATCTCAGCTTTTAGTTTTATTCACATTTTAACAGCTGCCACCTTCCTGTTCTATATGGCTTAATGCCAGATCATGTACTGCAGTTGTCTTCTTAGCTATGGGGTGCTTAAAAACCTGAACTTTAATACAGGGAACTAAGGAAAAGAACAAATTAATTCAGTTTTAAATAGTCTTTAGAAACAGTTAGAAATGAAGTGATCCATTTCAAGTATGAGGGAACTCAGTTGTCTTCCAGGGAAGGTCTCCCCACCTTGTGGAGCTGGATGCCCCAGCCGGTGACTCGGGCTTTCCCCCCCTTGGCCCGGTCTTCAGCTCCATTTGCGGCCGTGGGCCGCGGACTCGGGCTTTCCCCCCCTCGGCCCGGCCCCGGGGCTCGGCTCCGTTTGCGGCCGGGGACTCGGGCTTTCCCCCCCTCGGCCCGGTCCCGGGGCTCGGCTCCATTTGCGGCCATGGGCCGGGGACTCGGGCTTTCCCCCCCTCGGCCCGGTCCTGGGGCTCGGCTCTGTTTGCGGCCGCGGGCCGGGGACTCGGCCTTTGCTCCCCTCGGCCCGGTCCCGGGGCTTGGCTCCGTTTGCGGCCGTGGGCCGGGGACTCGGCCTTTCCCCCCCTTGGCCCGGTCCCAGGGCTCGGCTCAGTGTCCCAGCACCGATAACCACGTGACACCCCCGCCCGGGTATCACCCTACTCGGTCCGCTCTCAGTGTCCCAGCGCCGAGAACCACGTGACACCCCACCCCGCCCACGGGGTTCACCCTACTCGATCCGCTCTCAGTGTCCCAGCCCGGGGAGGGAGGGAGCCGGCGGGAGAAAGCGATCACGTGCTTTCGCCAATGGTTTTGTTTGATTTCAAACTCTGGCGCGCTCCCTGTTTCTCGCTCCCTGTTACTCGCGCGCCGCCCACTCGCGCTCTTGCTTTTTCCAGCCTTCCCCGCCCCAATGGCTGGCCGTTGGCAAACCACCGCCATCTTTCCTGTGGCAGCTCATTGAAGCTCTCTCTGCTTTGCATTTTTATTTTTGGAATTAACTGTCACTTTTCTTCTCCAGCAATAATAATGCACTTTTTTTTTAATGGCTTTCTCCTTCAAAAATCTGAAGTAGTGTCTGAAACAAGCCCAAGGTGTTTTTTTTCCCCCTTTCATTTGAAGTTTCATCCACATTTGTTCAATTTCCAAATCTGGTAGCCTTTGACACAAACATTGGCATCTCAGATGACTGGTAAGAGTGGTAGCAGGGGTTTTGTTGTTGTTGAGAGAAACAGTGAGGTGAATTGCCAACCTCATTAGCGGTTGACCAATCAGGGGAGTGTCATAGGCGTATTTACTTTTTAAAATGTTCAAAAGACGGACTAAATCCGCTCATTAGCGGTTGACCAATCCTACCGCTCATTAGCGTTGAGTGACGTGATGGTTGACCAATCCTACGGGGGAAGCGCGGTGCGTCACGGGGGGCATTTCATGGCATGTGTGGGCGGGGCCTGGGTTAGATACAGAGTAAAGCTCCCTCTGCATTGCCCCATCAAACACTCCCAGGGCAGCGACAGCACTGGTTAGATACCGAGTAAAGCTCCCTCTACTGTCCCATCAAACACCCGAGATCCCAGGGGAGAGGGAAGCGAGCAGGTAAGCACAAGATAAACTGCCTACCCCTTCCCCGCGGTATCAACCGTGCGGCCCGAGAGGCCAGGGGAGAGGGAAGCGAGCAGGCTCGGCTCCGTTTGTGGCCGTGGGCCGGGGACTCGGCCTTTCTCCCCCTCGGCCCGGTCCCGGGTCTTGGCTCCGTTTGCGGCCGGGGACTCGGGCGTTCCCCCCCTCGGCCCGGTCCCGGGGCTTGGCTCCGTTTGCGGCCGCAGGCCGGGGACTCGGCCTTTCCCCCCCTCGGCCCGGTCCCGGGGCTTGGCTCCGTTTGCGGCCGCAGGCCGGGGACTCGGCCTTTCTCCCCCTCGGCCCGGTCCCGGGTCTTGGCTCCGTTTGCGGCCGCGGACTCGGGCTTTCCCCCCCTCGGCCCGGTCCCGGGGCTCGGCTCCGTTTGTGGCCGCAGGCCGGGGACTCGGCCTTTCCCCCCCTCGGCCCGGTCCCAGGGCTCGGCTCTGTTTGCGGCCGCAGGCCGGGGACTCGGCATTTCCACCCCTCGGCCCAGTCCCGGGGCTCGGCTCTGTTGGCGGCCACGGGCCTGGGACTCGGCCTTTCCCCCCCTTGGCCCGGTCCCGGGGCTCGGCTCAGTGTCCCAGCACTGATAACCACGTGACACCCCTGCCCGGGTATCACCCTACTCGGTCTGCTCTCAGTGTCCCAGCGCCGAGAACCATGTGACACCCCACCCCGCTCATGGGGTTCACCCTACTCAGTCCGCTCTCAGTGTCCCAGCCCAGCAACTGCCGGAGGGAGTCTGGCAAACCCGGCTCCGAGAACCACATGACACCCCGCCCCACCCCAGAAACAGTGAGGTGAATTGCCAACCTCATTAGCGGTTGACCAATCAGGGGAGTGTCATAGGCGTATTTACTTTAAAAAAATGTTCAAAAAACGGACTAAATCCGCTCATTAGTGGTTGACCAATCCTACCGCTCATTAGCGTTGAGTGACGTGATGGTTGACCAATCCTACGGGGGAAGCACGGTGCGTCATGGGGGGCATTTCATGGCATGTGTGGGCGGGGCCTGGGTTAGATACAGAGTAAAGCTCCCTCTGCATTGCCCCATCAAACACTCCCAGGGCAGCGACAGCATGGGTTAGATACCAAGTAAAGCTCCCTCTACTGTCCCATCAAACACCTGAGATCCCGGGGGAGAGGGAAGCGAGCAGGTGAGCGCAAGATAAACTGCCTACCCCTTCCCCGCGGTATCAACCGCGTGGCCCGAGAGCCCGGGGGAGAGGGAAGCGAGCAGGTGAGCGGCGGCGCATGGGGGCTCCAGGTCACCAAGGCCTCCCTGTCTCTCTCTCCTTCCCTCTCTCTCTCTCTCTCTCCCCTTCCCTCTCTCTCTCTGTCTCTCTCTCCTTCGCTCGCTCTCTCCTTCCCTCTCTCTCTCTGTCTCTCTCTCCTTCTCTCTCTCTCCTTCCCTCTCGCTCGCTCTCCTTCCCCCTCTCTCTCGCTCCTTCCCTCTCTCTCTCTGTCTCTCTCTCCTTCCCTATCTCTCTCTCTCCTTCCCTCTCTCTCTCTGTCTCTCTCTGTCTCTCTCTCCTTCCCCCCCTCTCTCTCTCTCTCCGTCCCCCCTCTCTCTCTCTCTCCTTCCCCCTCTCTCCCTCTCTCTCTCTCCTTCCCCTTCTCTCTCTCTCTTTCCCTCCCTCTCTCTCTTTCCCTCTCTCTCTCTCCTTCCCACACAGACAGACAGACAAACTCATTTATATAAATCCTTCCACCCAGTCTCTCTCTCTCTCTCTTCCCCCAGTCTCTCTCCCCCCAGTCTCTCTCTCTCTCTCTCTTCCCCCAGTCCCTCTCTCCCCCCCAGTCTCTCTCTCCCCGTCTCTCTCTTCTCCCCCCAGTCTCTCTCTCTCTCCTTCCCCTCTCTCTCTCTCTCCCTCTCTCTCTCTCCTTCCCCTTTCTGTCTCTCTCCTTCCCCCTCTCTCTTTCCCTCTCTCTCTCTCTTTCCCTCTCTCTCCTTCCCACACAAACAGACAGACAGACAAACTCATCTATATATATAAAAATTATTTCAACTTTTTTCATAACAACATGCCCTCAAAAAACCCTCGGCACTGCCGGGCACTCCAGCTTGTATATAGATATAAAAAATGAGTCTGTATGTCTGTCTGTCTATGTGTATGTCCGCGCGTAACTCAAAAGTTATAGAGTGTACCTACACATATGTTATATCAAAAGAAAGATTATAATTAGGGGAGTGTCATAGGCATATTTACTTTTTGGTCAGACAAAAATTGCTCAGACAGTATACAGAAAACGTTCAAAAAACGGAATTCCACTCATTAGCGTTGAGTGAGTTTGTCCGCGGTAAACTCAAAAGTTATAGAGCATACCTACACATATGTTATATCAAAAGAAATCTTATGATTAGGGGAGTGTCATAGGCATATTAACTTTTTGGTCAGACAAAAATTGCTCGGACAGTATAAGGAAAACTTTCAAAAAACGGAATTTCGCTCATTAGCGTTGAGTGAGTTTGTCCGCGGTAAACTCAAAAGTTATAGAGCATACCTACACATATGTTATATCAAAGGAAAGCTTATGATTAGGGGAGTGTCATAGGCATATTTACTTTTTGGTTAGACAAAAATTGCTCAGACAGTATACAGAAAACTTTCAAAAAACGGACAATTTCTGTCTGTCTGTTTGTGTGTATGTCCGCGGTAAACTCAAAAGTTATAGAGCGTACCTACACATATGTTATATCAAAAGAAAGCTTATGATTAGGGAAGTGTCATAGGCATTTTTACTTTTTGGTCAGACAAAAATTGCTCGGACAGTATACAGAAAACCTTCAAAAAACGGACAAATTCTGCTCATTAGCGTTGAGTGACATGATGGTTGACCAGTCCTACGGGGGAAGCACGGTGTGTCATGGGGGGCATTTCATGGCGTGTCTGGGCGGGGCCTAATCCTGCCACCTGCTGTCTGCCCAGCAACAGGGAGTGGCATCTCAAATCTATCCAGCAACAGAGAGTGGCATCTCAAATCTGCCCAGCAACAGAGAGTGGCATCTCAAATCTGCCCAGCAACAGAGAGTGGCATCTCAAATCTGCCCAGCAACTGGCGTATGTGGGCGGGGCCTAATCCTACAGCCTGCCATTAGTGTGGGAGCGGGAAAACAGATACAACAGTATTCAAAAAACGCCCAAGAAACGGTAAAAATCCGCTCATTAGCGTTGAGTGACGTGATGGTTGACCAATCCTATGGGGGAAGCGCAGTGCATCACGGGGGGCTTTTCATGGCGTGTGTGGGCGGGGCCTAATCCTGCCGTCAGTGCAGAGGGTTCTTCATTTCCCTCGGCAACGCTGGGTACTCCAGCTAGTCAGGTATAAAGGCACTTACCTCCAGGATGCAGCACTCTCCGCCTTGCTGTAACTGCCGGGTTTTACGAAGTGTGTAAAACCTGTCCAGTTCCAGTTGAAAACAAAATGGAGGTTAAAGAAGAGGCTTCCAGTCTCATTGTAATATTTAAATTGATGTCCCACCTCCTGGGAGTGGGTTGGCTGCCCGCCCCCATCCCGCATCCGTTAAAACCGGAAGTGGGTAAGTTGGAGGCAGTTTCAGGTCAAAAATTCAATTTTTAACAATTTAACTTCCCCCACCCTCCAAACCCACCCTTTTATTTTAGGTTAAAATTCCCCCGTGTCACAAGTACTTTTTCTGACCATACTTGACTATTCAAACGCTCTCCTGGCCAGCCTCCCATCTTCCATCCTCCATAAACTTGAGCTCACCCAAAACTCTGCTGCCCACGTCCTAACTCGCACCAAGTCCCGTTCACCCATCACCCCTGTATTTGCTGACCTACATTTGCTCTTGGTCTGGCAATGCCTCAATGTTAGAATTCTCATCCTTGTTTTCAAATACCTCCATGGCTTTGCCCCTCCTTATCTCTGGAACCTCCTCCAGCCCTACAACCCTCCAAGATATCTGCACTTCTCCAATTCTGGCCTCTTGACCAACCCCAATTTTAATTGCTCCACCATTGGTGGCCGTGCTTTCAGCTGCCTCGACCCTCCCTAAATCCTCCCTAAACCTCTTCACCTGTCTACCTCTCTCTCCTCCTTGGGATGTGTTACTACGTTAAAGGCACTATATAAATGCAAGTTGTTGTAGTTGACCCACCTGTCTGCCCCCTTCCACTCAGCTGGCCTCTCTCTTGCTCACCCCCTCCTCACACTTTCCAGCTCAATCTGCCTGCATGAATGTCTGATGGCTCCTGCTCTCACAGTGTGTGGTGCCAGGAAATGACACTCAATCCCAGCCTCCCCATGTGCTCTGGAACTGGCCGATTCCCACCATCAGCAACAGACCATTCCATGCCTGCGGGGGTGGCTGGAATATCACTGTCTCTGAATGGCAATCGGAAGGGAGAAGGTGAGACAAGCAGATCAGATCCAAAGGGAGCACAATGGAGGATTCAACCCGTGGAGAAGTAGGAGAACAAAGGAAAGTGGAGTTCTGTAAATCTTTGCCTGTTATTTCTAATTTTTCTTCCCACATCTGGTACTTGAGGGGGGCTCAAAATAGGGTGATCCCAATAGGGATGGGAACCCTGAACCTTAACAACAACTTGCATTTCTATAGAGCCTTCAACGTAGTAAAATGTCCCAAGGTGCTTCACAGCAGCGTAATCAACAAAATTTGACACCAAGCCACATAAGGAGACATTAGGGCAGGTGGCCAAAAGCTTGGTAAATGAGGCAGGTTTTAAGGAGCATCTTAAAGGGGGAGAGAGAGGCGGAAAGGTTTAGGGAGGGAATTCCAGAGCTTGGGGCCTAGGCACCTGAAGGCATGACCATCAATGGTGGAGCGATGAAAATGGGCCCATGCATATAATATTTGCAAAGAGCGGTGTATTTGAATCAGAAATAAGAAGCGCAAGGCCAAGCTTTGCTAGCACCTGGCTGAAGGAACAGTCCCAGGTAGCCTGTAAAATAGAGTTGCCAACCCTCCAGGATTGGCCTGGAGTCTTCAGGAATTGAAGATCAATCTCCTGGACACCTCTGCGAGCAACCCCCGGGAGAAATATAGGGGCGCTAAAAATAATTGTGTGTTTTCTTTTTCACTTTCTTTGAACACTTGTTCATGAGTTCTAAGAATATTGAAAATGGGGAAACAGCTGTTTGACCGGGTGGGGTTGTTGGAGGTGGGAGGTTATGTGATGCAACCTCCAGGAATCCGTCCAACCAGAGTTGGCGACCCTGCCATAACAGCACTGACTATTGGGCTACAGGCATTTCTCCCTTAGTTTGTGCAGCAGCTGAGCCTATAGTGTTCTGGGCTTTGAAGGAACGTACAGCAGCCTGCCACGTTACACTGGAACAAACGTGTTTCTCTCTCTCAATAGTTGGTGCCCTCAGGAGTTAAAAGCGATGATTTTTTTTTCTCTGACATCTTTCGGTCAAAAAGATCTAAATGTCCCTTCAGAAGGGTTCATCACCATAAAGCTGGCACTGAGCATTCACTGCTCATTTACTTTTAATCTGAGGTTGTTGTACTGGAAGCCAGCGTGCACAGTTCTGAGAGTTATTGTCTTACAACATGCAGGGTATTACCAGATGGCACTTGAATAAAGCAGAAAGATACGGAGCTGGTAACAGTTCACTGAACGTTAATGTTTTATTTTGTTGCTGTGCAGCCTGAAATTGGACCTCCGGCCAAATTAAGATACAACTCCACCATTGCTAAGTCTCTGAGTTCCTGATACTGATCTAGTCAGTGCTTCCTGGAACGTGTCAATAGACATTAAAGTCTGGTCTGACTCGGATCAGTTGGCAGGCTATCTCTTTAGATTGGTGATAACAGCGATGAGGTTCAGATTGGAAAGGCTTTCGTTGAGTTGGTGTTAGCGCTGCGCATTTCCTTTTATCTTTCGGTGTTCTCTCTCTTCTGAATGCAGTGCCTTATGTTAGGGTATGGTTCCGCTGGCACTGATCTTGCCCAAATGGACATGCTCTACATGTGAGCCTAGGACGATGAGCACTGGCAGGGTATTGAACTATAATGGGCATCACAATGAAGCTCAATACTGTCCACACCCAATGTCCACACACAGATGTACGTTCTAGCAGGGTTCAACTAAAAGTGACTCCCTTACTAATATTTGTTCTCCATAGCTTAAGGACAGTATAGAATCATATAGCACAGAAGGAGGCCATTCACACCCATTGTGCCTGTGCTGGCTCTTTGAAAGAGCTATCTGATTAGTCCCACTCCTCCTGCTCTTTCCCCATAGCCCTGCAAATTTATCCAGCTCCCTGTTGAATCTGCTTCCACCGCCCTTTCAGGCAGCGCATTCAAAATGCTCTCAGTTGTAGCACACCCATTACCAATTCAGCACAGTTTAAGGATCAAATGTGAGACTGTCATGGTCTGTATGGTTTTAGTATCACATCACACAAAACATTTACTCATAGAGTTAATTTGGAGAGCTCCTTGCACACATTTTTGTTTGACAATTTCGCTGGGCTATGATTTTCCCAAAACGTGTGACCCTCACAATGATCCCAAAGCATTTGTGTTATAAAACAAACAGAAAGAGGTTCTGCCAAACATACTTTCATGAAGACAGTGCCCCTTTATAAACCAGACACGAGACTAGCCGGCATGAGTTAAAATCAGGGGTCAGCTGTGGTTCAGTGGGTAGCACTCTCGCCTCTGAGTCAGAAGGTTGAGGTTTCAATTCACACTCCAGAGATTTGAGCAAAAAATTTAGGTTGACTATTAGAGGTGTTGTCTTTCGGATAAAATGTTAAAACCGAGGCCCCGTCTGCTCCCTAAGGTGGATGTAAAAGATCCCATGGCACTATTTTGAAGAAGAGCAAGGGAGTTTGCCCTGGTGTCCGGGGCCAACATTCATCCCTCAATCAATATCATTAAAACTGATTATCTGGTCATTGTCATATTGCTGTTTGTGGGAGCTTGCTGTGCGCAAATTGGCTTCTGCATTTCGTACTTTACAAAAGTGACTACACTTCAAAAGTACTTAATTGGCTGCAAAGTGCTTTGGGATGTCCTGAGGTCATAAAAGGCGCTATATAAATGCAAGCATTTTTTCTTTTTTAATCGGTGTCTCAGATCATGATCAGGATGTAAAATTTTCCTCTATTTCCCTACATTTCCTCATGATTTTCCTATTTGCTTCCCTGTGCACGCACTTGACCGAGAGCAAAGCATGAAAATGTTATGAGACCTAAGATACTTTGTGCTTTCTCATACAGACCTGGGCTGGAAAAATATATGGGAACTTCCCCGAAAATCGCAATTTATGGGGTATCGCTTCCTCGCTACAAGTTGCTGGATGAGGGAAATAAAGTTGTAGGGCTACAAGGATAGAGCGGGGGAATGGGACTGGCTGGATTGCTCTACAGAGAGCTGGCACAGACACGATGGGCCGAATGGCCTCCTTCTGTGCCGTTATGACTCATGACACATTAATAACGGACAGTGCCATTAAACCCGCCATTATTTTGGCAGCAAAACCTGGGCCATTATTTTGAGTGGGGAATGTGTGGATGGATACATGTGGGGGGCAGTTGTCACAGGCGGGATCTCCTATTGAATTCAATCATGCCTTTTATGGCTCCATTGCTATCTGAAGTCAAGGGTGTGTATGTGGGCCATGGCTGTCCAGGCACATTGCAAAGAAGAACAAATACGAAGTGGCCATTAAAATTGCAATTGACGGCTCAATGAGTTTGGAGTGAAGACGTCATCAAATGGTAACCCCCTCAGCATGAGCGTCAATGACAACAGATAGCTGCTGTCAGCACAAAGCTACAAAAGCAAATAAAACCATCACATGAGATTAGCAGTACAAGAAATGTGATTTATTTTAAAAACTACATACCAGATATCAAGGCAGCAATCCAAGCAGCGGCTCAGATAAAGAATTTAACAGCTTGAGCTTCCCTCTCACGGCTGATGACACCATCTGAATCCTAAGATTACTGACTTACAACCATTCACAGATACCCATCAGTCTCACTTTATTATTCAGTGACTCCGCCATTGCATATTCTGCAATGTGAGTGCTTTGGAATACTGCCACATTTCCTCCCTATTCCCCTCTCCTTCCTGGCCTGGATTTCAGTGGAGATGAGAGATTAAACTGCAAACTTCTCCACAGCCCAATCTCAGCTGCCTTGGCATGGGATGGTTGGGGGGGTGGGGGGGGGGGTGGGGGTGCGGGGGCGGGGGTGCAGTTCTGTAGCAGAAACCCTGCTGATAGCCTGGCCTCAGATCAGCTGCTAGGCACTTTGCATCTGCAACTGATAACTTGGGTTGAGATCAGCAATTTCGGAAAGTTGAAATATAAACCACTACTTTTGGACTGGTCCCCTAAATAAGAAGCATTTATCTATGCTGCTTTACTTATAAAGAAAGGAAAGACGTGCATTTATGTAGCCTCTTTCACGGCCTCAGAATGTCTCAAAGCACATTACAGTCAATTAAATTTGCGCACAGCAAGCTCCCACAAACAGCAATGTGATAATGATCAGATAATGTTTCAGTAATGTTGGCCAGGATACCGGGGAGAACTCCCCTGCTCTTCTTCAAGATAGTGCCATGAGATCTTTTATATCCACCAGAGAGGGCAGATGGGGGCTTTGGTTTAGCCTCTCATCCAAAAGACGGCATCTCTGAGAGTGCAGTACTCCCTCAGTACTGCACTGGAGTGTCAGCCTGGATTATGTGCTCAAGTCTCTGGGGTGGGATCTGAACCCACAACCTTCTGACTCACGACGCAAGAGTCCTACCAACTGAGCCACAGCTGTCACGTATTAAACACTTTCATGCAGGTCAGCACATATTGGGTTAAAGTCAGCTAATGCTAGTTGTTTTTTTTCAAGCTAAAGGGGACACACATTATGCCTCGGTATGCCAATACCATTAATATGCATCTGAGGTTTGTTCCTGTTGAACAAAAGGGGGTTCAATATCTTAGTGTTTGTTGAACGCAAACTCATTGGTGTCAATCTGTTGAGCAGTGCGCTTGATAGCTGGCTGAACAATATTTTCCTACAATCACATGTAGTTGGGACATATATCCTACTTGATGGACATCCTCGGTACTTTCTTGGATAGCGGATTTGATTGACAGCTATTTTCTATCAGTCTTTTTGTACCTATGCAGTAGCTTTTAGTGATTTGTGTACTTGGACACCTAAATACCGTTTGACATGAATCAGTCATTCATGAAAGAAAGACTTATGAAATAATACTGAGCAGCCTACGGGTGGCACTGTCCAGGGAGAGTATAAATACTTGGGCACGGGCCCAGCTTGCGCAGGACATTCTTAACAAGAACTAGTGAAGGACACAACTAGACCTCCATGTTGTAAAACAGTTGATTAAAGCTTTGTTTAACGCTTAGACCAAGTGCCTAGTAGTTTTCTTACATCACCATTGTTCCTACCCCCGGGTGCTAGTATCTCACCGTTAAGAAAATATTCCAGTTTATCTTTCTCAGATCCATAGTGGATGACCTCACACTTCCCCACATTGAACTCCGTCTGCCACAGTTTTGCCCACTTGTAGGTGGTGGCAGTCCTCCAGAATCTTGTCCAAGTGGCCATTCTTTATGTATGAGTTGGAGCACCACAGTTGAGTTTGACCCTGATCTGACCTGATCAAAAAACCTTTCCTAGTTTGCCTGTTTGACATAGAATTACTGTACATAGAATTTTGCAGCACAGAAACAGGCCATTCGGCCCAACTGGTTTATGCTCCACATGAGTCTCCTCCCACCTCTCTTCATCTCACCCTATCAGCATATCGTTCTAACCCTTTCTCCCTCATGCACTTATTTAACTTCACCTTAAATGCATCAATGCGATTTGCCTCAACCAGGCCCTGTGGTAGCGAATTCCACATCTTCACCACTCTCTGGGTAAAGAAGATTCATTAATGTTTCCCGCCCTTGAAAAAGCCAAAATAATCTTTCTTCCGCAGTAGTATTTTAAAAGAAGTATATCAATGGTTAGTTTCTGCCATGATCGAAATATCATTCCTGACCTGGGATACGGTAGCAAGTTGCTGCAATTACTTTTAACAGCCACCATTTTATGAACTAGTAAATAACAGGAACATTGCAATAACACTCACAGACTTTGTTGTTTAAAAACCAAAGAAACAGTCTTTCTCCAATAACCACAGTCCTCATTCTTGTTTTGTCAAAGAAAGATACTCCCAAGATAAACAATGGTCTTTTTGTACCACATATATGTTTGGCAAAACTTACTACATCCCACAACAAAGCAAACTGTGCTGAAAGGGTTTCCTCTTTGCCTGAGTGGACCTGTGTGTCAAGATTGCCAGTGAGACTCCCAACAAATTGCTCTGTTGTGACTTATGTCAGCTTGAGAAATAATGAGATCCGAGACTTTTTTTTTGTTCATTTTGGAAAAGTCTGCATTTTCTCAGAAGGAGGATAATTATTTGAGAGTAAGCAGAATAAATGACCAGCTTACCCCAGGCAGTTGCAAGTGGAGGTATAGCACAAAGATTGTGATTGTATCAAAAAACAGGTTCGCAGTGTAGGGGGAAACTAAAAAGAACAAATAGTACATTCATAATTAATTTTATTTGGAGTTAAAATGACATCCAATTTAATGACTTTAAGTGAAGCCAACTGCACAACCTTATGAAACACGAACAAGTACTTGATTTTGTAATTACCACAAACTACCAGGAGAAATAAACATTTACTGGGACATTTTTAACCAGCTTATTGAAGTTTTCTGGAGGAGCCTTCAAAAACAAGCTACATTTTCCTGAGTACCTTCGGAAACTCCCTTATTCCTAAAAACAAATAATTGCATTTTTTAAAAATGAAAACAGCAAGTTGCTTTAAAACAACACAAGTATGCAAAATTTAGATCTATGAAGGTTGAGGCGTTCAAAATCGTGAAGGGTTTTGAGAACGTAAATAAGAAGAAACTGTTTCCACTGGCAGGAGGGTCGGTAACCAGAGGACACAGGTTTAAGGTCATTGGCAAAAGAACCAGAGGGGAGATGAAGTGACATTTTTTTAAGCAGCGAGTTGTTGTGATCTGGTATGTGCTGCCTGAAAGGGTGGTGGAAGCAGATTCAATAATAACTTTCAAAAGGGAATTGGATAAATATTTAAAGGGGAGAAAATTGCAGGGCTATGGGGAAAGAGCAAGGGGAGTGGGACTAACTGGATAGCTCTTTCAAAGAGCTGGCACTGGCACGATGGGCTGAATGGTCTCTCTCGTGCCGTAAGATTCTATGATTCACCATGGTACGACAAATATGCAGGGTGGCGCATCTTGGCGGGAGTGAATGCCGAGATGTGTCCGCCCTACGCCCCCCCACAGCTGACTGCCAAGCTTCACGGGGGAGGTTTCATGATTGACATGCCTTTGGCGGACAAGGGACATATCTGGGGCATCGTCCTCTTCAGGCTTCCCCGCTGAAGAGACTGTAAATCTCAGCTCAAGAGTGTCAGCCAGGAGGGGGGCGGTGGGGTGGGCAGGGTTGCCAGCTCTGGTTGAACGTATTCCTGGAGGTTCTATCACATGACCTCCTGCCTCCACTTGCCCGCCCGGGCAAACATCCTTTTTTTCTCCCCATCTCCAATATTTTTAGAACGAATAAAATAAATGTTCAAAAAACAAAATAAAAACACACAATTTTGTTTAATGCCCCTCTGATTTTTCTCCTGGGATGCTTATAACAGTGTCCAGGAGATTAATGTTCAATTCCTGGAGACTCCAGGACAATCCTGGAGAGTTGGCAACCCTAGGTGAGGCAGGAGGCGCGGGGGTGGGGGGGAGTTGGTGAAGTGGTTGTTGTTGCCAGAGCTCCCCATCCTTGAAGAAAAACGGATACGATCGCCAACTCTTTTAGGGTCCTGGCTTCAATCCTGGCCATGACCTCTGAAAGAGGTCACTACATGCACTGGTGGTCCCGGAACGTATTTGCCACAAGGTCAGGAACCGACATAACCAGATCCTGGCCTAGTTTCTGGGTGTTGTTCCCTGCAGGTTACGATGGTGTAGTGGTTATGTTACTGGACTAGTAACACAGCAGGCTTGGACTAATAATCCAGATTAGAACATAAATTCAAATCCCACCATGGGCAGTTTGAGAATTCAGTTTTTAAAAAGCTGGTACCAGTAAATATGATCATAAAGTGTCGGATTGTCGTAAAAACCCAACTGTTTCACTCATGTCCTTTAGAGAAGGAAACCTGTCATCCTTACCCGGTCTGGCCTATATGTGACTCCAGCCCCACACCAGTGCTGTTGATTCTTAACAGCCCTATAAAGTGGCCTACTAAGCCACTCAATTGTGCCAAACGCTACAATTTGGGCAATGAGGGATGAACAATAAATGGCTGCCTTGTCAGCGATCTCGAGAATGAATTAAAAATACAATTTTGGCAGGAGTACATTGTAAGAGACCATTACTTTTCGGGGCAATTATCTTTGCTGTGTTTAAAAAAATGTTCCAAACTAATTAAATTAGAAATGTGATTGTTTAAGAGACATGCTGCTTGTAACTCAATCCCAGCTGCAGAAAAATAACATTTTCAACTAATTGCCCCTCAAGGGAAAGCTGCAGGAGTTTATAGTAAAGAGGTTACAATCATAAGATCCAAAGTGTAACCCCAGTCACAATAGTCTAACTAAGATTTCTTTGATACTTTGCATGAATTTTGTTGGAGCAATTCTGACTTGTGCTGATAGCAAACTTGCAAGTTGTGAAGCTGTATGACTGGTTCCTCATTTTAAAAAAAAGCAAAGTCAAAATTTTGGATTCAGCAATTTGAAAAATACGTTGAACTCCAAGGATTTTTACAGTGGGGATAAGGATAACATTTGATAGCCAGAGTTCAAGTTTGTTTTCACTCCTGGTTGAGCTCTGCTTTGCAAGCCAGAAACTCTTGCTTTTCGCAATAAACATAGAATCATACAGCACAGAAGGAGGCCTTTCGGCCCATCGTGCCTGTGCCGGCTCTTCGAAAGACCCTATCCAATTAGTCCCACTTCCCCTCCTCTTTCCCTATAGCTCTGCACATTTTTCCTTTTCAAGTATATATCCAATTTCCTTTTGAAAGTTACTATTGAAACTGCTTCCACTGCCCTTTCAGGCAGCGCATTCCAGATCACAACAGCTCGCTGTGTAAAAAAAATTCTCCTCATCTCCCCCCTGGTTCGTTTGCCAGTTGCCTTAATTCTGTGTCCTCTGGTTACCGATGCTCCTGCCACTGGAAATAGTTTCTCCTTATTCACTATCAAAACCCTTCATGATTTTGAACGTCTCTATTAAACCCCTCCTTAACCTTTTCTGCTCTAAGGAGAACAATCCCAGCTTCTCTCGTCTCACTACTGTCATAAAAATAATGTACTGAGTGGCATGCCTCAAGGGTGGGTAGCAACGTGATGGATTGGAGATCTTTCTTTTTTCAAATCATTAAAGACTCAAAGTTTTTAAAATTTCTCCATATGAGTTTGTGCCTGGACTGTTTTGTGATCACTTAAAATGGGGTTCTGCAGTCGGACTGATTGCATACATTGCACAGAGCAGGACTCCAATCATCTATAGCTCATAGAGAGATGAGTTCTTTCTCTTCTCTGACGCCTGTATTTACATTTAGAAAGCTGGCCATAGATAGGGGACGGCAGGTGGAAGCTTTTAGCTTTTTTGTTAACATGCAAGCCAGGCTGTTTGATCTGTCAATTAATCAGTTGCAAGATAAAGGACTAAACATGTTCATGCTCTCTCTGTTGAGAAAGGTGTAAAACGTGAAGGGGATAGGGCTAATTGTTTGGGTTTGTTGAGTCTGTTCTAGCAGGCATTACAGCCAGGGTGTCTGATGCTGATGTTGATTGACACCTCCATGCTGAGCCCCTGCCTGACAAAGAAATAAATACTGGAGCTATTTCACAGTTCCCTTCTCGCCACTGTGCGGATAGAGTTTAATTAAGGAGTAGGAGTCAGTGGGAGTTTGGTCTCATGTTAAACTTTGCATCCAGAGGAGAAGTGTAATACTAACCTTAAAGACATGCTATTGCTTTGAAACAAGAGTCTGAGTGAATTAAAGTTCTGTAATCTAGTGAAACCTGTGGTTTACTCTTGCTTTTGTTTAACTTTATCTCTTAATAAACCTGGTTTGTAGTTTGTAGCCTGTGAATACGATCTGTCAGAGTGTTACTTGTCCATTAGTCAGTGAGATCAGGGGCCTGATTTTGTGGATTGTGTGGGAAATGGTCGGGTTTCCCTGAATGTGGGGTTCTGACACACAAAAAAATGTTTCAGCCAGCTCCACACAATTTTCCCTCAAGTGGCCAATTAATTTCCAGCGTGTGGGCAGACTTGCTAATTGTTATCATTCGTGGTGCTTTCAAGGTCCATAGCAAGCACTGCATCTTCTGAAGACTTCCAAATGAACTATACAGGATGGCAGAGGAGCCTGCAGCAGTTGTGGCCAGTGCCAGACCCCGAGTTGCCTCCAAATTCGACGAGACTTCACTGCAGGCATTATTGGATGGGGTTAGGGCCCACAGGGAGGTCCTCTTCCCTAGGTCAGGGAGGAAGAGGCCTCCCACTGAGACCAAGGCTGCATGGATGCAGGTGTCAGCAGATGCCAACTCGTTGGGAGTCACCAGAAGAACCTTGGCATTACATCTCTAACTCCTTCCTTTACTCCCCCACAGTACCATCTAGAGCCCCTGTCCTCACTGTGGAGGAGGAAGAGGCTGTGCAGCCAGACTCCTCAGAGGAAGCTCCAACCTCTGAGGGCGCAGCATCAGCAGAAGTAAGCGCACCCAGCACCAGCGCAGACACTCACACCTCGGGGGGACCTTCGGGACATAGAGTACTGTTGTCACCTGGTGTTTCACAGCTCACAAGTGAGCCTCAGCAGATTCTGGAGACAGGGACAGCAGTGGAGAGTCCTCGTCGGAGGGCGCAGGACTCTGCCAGCTCAGCTCAGCTGCGCTGCATGTTGACCCTCTGCCTCTGGGTCCATCCGCAAGAGAAGAGGTGATGGATCTCCATGCACAGATGCAGGAGTCTCTGGCAGGTTTTGTCTCCAGGGTCGCTGCGAGTGTGGAGCGAATGGAGGAGTCCATAACGACCATGAGCAGAGCATTTGTGGAGTCACTGGCGCATGAACGCATCACCATGGAAAGATTGGCAACCTCCATGGAGGAGATAACTCACCAGGGTACGGAAAACATGGCGAGTGCTCATAAGAGAATGACATCTCTTGAGGAGCGTTGGCCATCTATTGAACAGAGAAACCAGATCTTCATGGAAGTCCTTCTGAGTAGAACTGCCAGTGCAGAAACGGGTCCCCATGGCCCCCTAAAGCGCAGCAAGGTGCTCTCAAGCAACTTCCAAGTGCTGGCCCCTTCTGGCCTGTGCAGCTTCAGGTGAGTGAGCAGCAGCCTGGTGCTGCTGGTGCTCATCATGCTGTTCCTGGTTCTGCTGCTGCCGCCTCTGCTGCTGGAGATCCTCTAATGGCAAGAAGGGAAGGAAAAAAAGGCGTCCCATGCTTCTTGTAGATGCCTCTGCTGAGGAAGCGCTGAGTGAGGGTGGCGAGAGGGGCTTCCCAGGAGGTCACATTGGAGAAGTGTGTCAGGCTCCAACCTTCCACAGCTGTGCCTAAGCCTTGAAGAAGTAGCCCCAAGCCTGCAGCAACAAGGTCCTTCAACATACAAGTGCTGGCCCTTTAAATCGCAGCTTTTCCGAATGACCTGCAGCTGGCAGCAAGCAAGCCGGCAAGCTTCACGCCAGGTTTCATCAGTGGGGTTCCCCGCAGGCGTGTTTGATGTGGGGAAAGCCCCAAAATCGCAACGGCCCCTGAAAATCGACTTAAACAAGGTAATAATTGCTCATTAGTGTTCCGACGGCCAGTCCCGCCAGCGGCGGGTGGGACTGAAGTGGGTCGCGGAGAAACGGCGGTCCGATAGTCGGACGGGGCGGGGAATCAGGCGTGTGGGGTCGTGACCACCTTTTTCGGTGATTTTTGGCCCCCGGCCGCCTGAAAAGCCGCCCGACGGCTGGCAGAAAATCGGAGCCCAGGAGTTTGTGCTGCTAATCCATATTATTTCCAGGGTGTAAAGAAAGAAAGAATGACCTTTACACAGTTCCTTTCATGACCTCAGGACATGCCAAAACACTTTTTAAGTGTAGTCACTATTGTAATGAAGGAATCGCAGCAGCCAATTTACGCACAGCAAGCTCCCACAAACAGCAATGTGATAAGGACAATTTTAGTGATTCTGGTTGAGGGATAACTATTGGCCCAGGACACTGGGAAGAACTCCCCTGCTCTTCTTCGAAATAACACCGTGGGATCTTTTACGACCACCTGAGAGGGCAGACGGGGACTCGGTTTAACGTCTCGTCTGAAAGACAGCACACTCCAACAGTGCAGTGCTCCCTCAGTACTGCACTGGGAGTGTCAGCCTGGATTATGTGCTCAGGTCTTTGGAGCGGGGTTTGTACCCACAACCTTCTGACTGGGAGGAGAGAGTGCTACCCATTGAGCCAAGGCTGACATCTAAGAAAGAAAGACATTAAGGACAGCCATTATCAGCTCTATCTTTGTGCACATACCACTGGAGCTAAATGTCAGAAGATAATTAATCTTCAGTAAGATGAAACTAAAAACCCCACAAGACATGCCCTTTTAGCTCGGAGCTGCATTAAATACAGTTAGCCTTTACCGCTGCTAAATCAGTTCAACTCACTAACAGATAGGTTTTATTTTGGAAGAATACTTCATGCTTCCACCGTCACCATGCTCTGCCAAGCTTCAGACCTATTTACAAGCAACCGCACAACTCTTCCCCCAGAGAGAATCAAGCCCGCTTCTGAAAACATCCCTCTCTGAACGGCAGGGTCACGCGAATCACGCAGTCCAAAATAAAGGGATGACATTACACACTGGGCAGCTAAATAAAAGCAGCATTTTACAACTTGCAAGAAGCACTAGCAGACAACATAGTGAGAAATAAATCAACAGCAACGTGACATTTACATCAACTCTCTGGGGTGCAACTTCCTCAAGAGAAGCTAATTGGAGAACTGCTAAAGGCCAGATACTAGAAGACTGACGTGTACACCAGGAATAGAATCTTCCTCCCACCAACCATCCCCTCCCTGCTCCCCAATTAGGGTTTATAAAAAGGACTGACGTTTCCTGGTGTGGTGTACAAGGATTTGCTCCCCATTTATCTCACCAGAGAACTGGACTGATTTATGATGTAGAAGGAACTCGAATGCAGGTGCACAGCCAGCTAATGGTTTTACTTGAGCCTTTTGATGCATAGTTGAATCCTGATCAAGTTCGCCAAGAAATATTATGAGGTGTAAGAAATTGTACAAAGCGCAGATTAAAATAGTAAATTCATAAATCTTTGGGCCATGGCACATTAAATCATCCACACTCCACACCAAACAGCAGAAAATGTTTAATATTACATATTAAAAAATTCCAAGTGGAATTTAGTGCATGGAATGCTGCACAATTTGGATTATTAAGAAATGTCTTCAGCTTAGGCCAGGAATTCTAGACAGCAGGAGTGACCAGGAAGTGGATCAAGCCATTGGAATTTTATGCTTGAAGCAGGCGTGTGTTTATTTGGAATCAACTGTGGAATATCTTTCTGCAGTGGAATTCAACCTGCTGAAAACCTGTGTAAAATATTTCAAAATGAGGCCTCAGCCCTGAAGACATTTTAGTCTACCAGCCTCATTTTCTTTTTTAAGACAGGTTTGATCAATAACATCTCAGGACGCAGCTGAAAGCTCGCCGACATGTGCAGGACTGCTCTGGTGTGCGGATGACACATGGTCCGCTGTTTGGTTTTGCTGTTTCCTGCACTGTGCCCACTCACGTCAGCACATGGTGCGGGAACTGGCTCCAAAAATGACACCCTGCCCTCAATATGTCATCTGTCAGCATTCTGGTTTAGTCTGGAGAGCTGAGGAATCCAATGCCTTGGGAAGTGTCTTTTACCTCAACCAAGGTTTATTGAAGTGAGTGCGATCAACTGAGCCTTTCTTCTTCTTCAGCTCCGGCCCTCCTCTCTTGAAGGTGAGTTCTGATCATGCCATTCAGCAACCAGAGATTCAGCAACTCTCTGGTATCTCACTGTGTTCATATCTGAGCCTCAACAGTGAGTGTCAATGGAGTATCACAATTGAGTTAAATGCTGTCCTAATTTGATCAGGACTGAGAGCCTTTTGGCCATTTCCCCCCTCCTAAAATTAGGAAAGTAAATTGAGACTTTACACTTTGGTCCAGATTTTGGTGGAGCAGGGCATCTCGCAATGTTCCCCGTTAATTAGACTTTTTCCCTCAAATTTTTTTTTGCACTCTAACTTGCTGGAAGTGTGTGTTGAGGGCAATGGGTATCTGGGACCTCAGTGAACGACGGGACCAACTTACAGCCACGTACACCATAAGCGCCCCGCAAGTTCTGGGTTTCCATGTGCACTGCGCATGCGTAAAAACCCGGAACTTGCGATCTGTCAAGTTTCAGCTTGACAGATCCACCGCATCCCGGGAAATGGACATTCGCTGATGGAGAGTTGGGCTATTTGCCCAACTACTGCCCAGCCAATGCCCGTGCAACTCTTACGCCTGGTAAAAGCAAGTGTAGGGCCTTCTTTTACCAGCGTAAGAGTTTAAATACATATTAAAATAAAACATATTAAAAATTATTTAAACATAAAAAACCTTTAAAATTAGTTTTGGTTGTTTTTAGCCCCTTTAAAATGTTTACATTTATTTTTCCAAAATTAAATTTTTGTTTTAAATGTTTAATTAAATTATATTTTTAAATTAATTTTGAACATGTAATGATTTATTTTTATTTAACTGGTGTGTAATTGTGTTTTTTAGGGGATTCCTCTTCACGCTTATGGGGATTCCGTATGTAAATGGAATCTCCATAAGCATAATGGGAATCCCCCTTTGCGATTGGTTGGCCTGGCCACGTGATCCCAGGGACGCTTGCGAACCGCCTGCACCCCAGGATACGTGGGCCTTTACGCAGGCCTACGCCTGCAGGCCCAGGACTACAAGAGTCCGAACCTCCGGGACCATCAGGTAGGTTCGTACTTTTCTTGCGGTTCGGAGGCATTTGCCCGCGGGAAGCCTCCGACTGCAAATTCAGGCCCATTATTTTTAAAGAGGCAAGAGTCGTATTCTATTTTTGTCGCAAGTACACCGCACTTCTTCCTGAATTTGTTTTGCTTATTTTTATTTTTAATTCCTATTCTGAAGAAAGAAAGTAAGAACTTCCATTCACAGTCCACCTTTCTAGTCCTCAGTCCCATAGTGCTTCACAGCCAATGAAAAATTGGGGCTTTTTTTGTTTAAACAACACAGATTATGGGCCGATATAATAGAAGTGTTAAAAACTATGAAAGGATGGGGCAGGGCAGAGAGAAGTAAACTGTTTCCAGTATCTTGAGGGGTCCATAGATACAGGGTTAAATGTAAGAGATTTAAAACAGAACAAGCAGAACTTTTTTACACAGAGTTGTGAAACTGTGGAATTCACTGCTAGGGTTGAAGGTTTTGGCAGAAACTATGTCAACATTCACGATTAGATTGGATCGGTGGCTGAAGAAAAAGGGATGATGGGATATGGGAACAGGGTGGGTAAATGTGTTTAGAACTATTTGCTCTCGTGGAGGGTAAACTCCAGTATGGACTGGTGAGATCGAATGGCCTGTTTCCGTGCTGTAACTTCTATGTATTTACATGCGTATTGAATTACTTTTGAAGTGAAGTCACTAGGCTGGATTCTGCCAGCCCTGGGGAGGCGGGTATGGAGGCGGGACTGCCGGGAAAATGGCAGAATCCCAGGATTCCCGTGCCATCTTCCCAGGAGGCGGGTAGCCGACCCGTGCCGGGTCCCGTCTCCTGGAGGCGGAAAGGGGATTAGTGCCAATTAACTGCCTGTTAACAGGTAGTTAACAGGCAGTTAAGAGAATTATCCCCATTTGTCCGCCAGAGGCACAGGCTTCCCGACGTTGGGAAACTCTGCTAGGGTCAGCGAGGCGAGCAATGGGTCTGCGGGGGTCGGAGGGGTGCAAAATGTGCTGTGGAGTTAAGTGATTGGGCAAGTGTGGAGAGGTAAGTATGTGAGGCGAGTGGAAAGTGATAGAAAATGTTTACTTACCTTTGTTTCTTCCTGCAGGCTTCAAAGTTGGGGATGCGGAGACTCTCGCATCTCACTGGCAGAGATGACAGAATGGCTGCTGCATTCTCCAATGCAACAACCATCTAATTTCTGCTCACACAAGAGGTTTGATGAGTCTTGAATACAAGGACTCATCAAACAACAGAGAATGTCAGTGTTTCACAGCTTCACAGAGCTGTCAAATGATGACAACTTATCTGTCAAATATTTTTGACGGATGAAATGTCATACGCTGATGTTCTCTGTCACCGGCTACCCCTTAATTGGCCTGCTAAGTCCGCTGGGTGGACTTAACAAGGTCAATCAAGGGAAAATAGTGTGGGTTGGCCACAAGTCGATGGAGGCAGGACTAAAACTTTACAAGCAGCAGTCCCATCTCCAACGCGCCCCCATTGACAAAATCCAGCCCACTGTGTTAAAATAAGACATGGAAATATGAACCAGAAGATATTTGTTAAAAGATAAACTAATAAGCATTTTACAGTACTTCATTTTCCGATGCCGTAAAGTAGCTAAAGTTAATCAGACCCATTGCATTATGCATGTGCTTTGGAACTGTGTGAAAGTCAGTCCTTTTGAACTATGCAAATTTCAGCAGACAGTTGGCCTGCAGATCCACTGCAACGCTTTTAGTTAGAGAACGGAAGAGAAAACATTTATGGAATTACACTTAAGCCGCATAAAATAAATACGTCACCAGATTCTGCATTCATGGAGCTGGGATCTGCACTCTGCTCTTCCAGCACTCCCAGTTGTTTTTGTTCCCAATTCCTTACAAATCTGCAACCCATTATGCTACTAAAAATAGAAAATTTTAAATGAGAAAAAAGGCATTGTCCTTAAGCTAAGAATGCCCTGAAGATTCCATTGAAAGACATTGATCAAAATATTTAATAAAACCGCAACTGCATAGAGAAAAATTTACATCTTAAGAATAAGCTGAACTGTTTTTATTGCATTTTATTTCTCCATTTAGTCTGCAATGTCCTTTTTTTGTTACCATTTTTAGGTATTTATTTCTCATCTCAGAGAGTTGTCACCCTGACTAGTTATTTACCACCCTGGCTATTTATTCACCACCCTGACTAGTTTTTCAAATCGTCACTGGTTGCCGGTTGATAGTGTTAACCAGCAATACAGTAATTTTTTTTTTACATTGCCTTCCACTGTTCAGCACCATTCGAGACTCGTCAGATACTGACGCAGTCCGTGTCCATATGCAGCAAGACCTGGACAACATTCAGACTTGGGCTGACAAGTGGCAAGTAACATTCGCACCACACAAGTGCCAGGCAATGACCATCTCCAACAAGCGAGACTCTAACCATCTCCCCTTGACATTCAATGGCATTACCATCGCTGAATCCCCCACTATCAACATCCTGGGGGTTACCATTGATCAGAAACTGAACTGGACCAGCCATATAAATACTGTGGCTACAAGAGCAGGCCAGAGGCTGGGAATTCTGCGGCGAGTGTCTCACCTCCTGACTCCCCAAAGCCTTTCCACCATCTACAAGGCACAAGTCAGGAGTGTGATGGAATACTCTCCACTTGCCTGGATGACTGCAGCTCCAACAACACTCAAGAAGCTCGACACCATTCAGGATAAAGTAGCCCGCTTGATTGGCACTCCATCCACCACCTTCAACATTCACTCCCTCCACCACCGGTGCATTGTGGCTGCAGTGTGTACCATCTACAAGATGCACTGCAGCAACTCGCCAAAGCTCCTTCAACAGCACCTTCCAAACCCGCGACCTCTACCACTTAGAAAGACAAGGGCAGCAGACGCATGGGAACATCACCACCTACAAGTTCCCCTCCAAGCCACACACCATCCGGACTTGGACCTGTATTGCCGTTCCTTCACTGTCGCTGGGCCAAAATCCTGGAACTCCCTTCCTAACAGCATTGTGGGTGTACCTACACCATATGGACTGCAGCGGTTCAAGAAGGCGGCTCAGCACCATCTTCTCGAGGGCAATTAGGGATGGGCACTAAATGCAGGCCTAGCCAGCGACGCCCACATCCCATCAATGAATAAAAAAACAAAAACCGTGCTATATTAAAAAAATGGTCACAGCATTACTGATTAAAACGAAGGATATTGGGAAAGAGCGGGTGGAGTGGGACTAACTGGATTGCTCTTCGAAAGAGCCGGCGCAGACTCGATGGGCCGAATGGCCTCCTTCTGTGCTGTACTATTCTATGAGTCTATGATCAACTAGCAACCAGTGGCAAATGCTACAATTCTGCTGGGCCAGTGAGAAACTGGCCAGGTGCCAATTGTATCCTTTCACTCCCCAATCTACCATCTTCCTATAAAAAGGGATAAACAAGTAATCTGTTTACAGTGTTGGTGGCACTCTCACCTCTGTGTCAGAAGGTTGTGGGTTCAAGTCCCACTCCAGAGACTTGAGCACAAAATCCAGACTGACACTCCCAGTGCAGTACTGAGGGAGTGCTCCACTGTCGGAGGTGCCGTCTTTCAGACGAGACGTTAAACTGAGGCCCCGTCTGCCCTCTCAGGTGGACGTAAAAGATTGCAAGGCACTATTTCGAAAAAGAGCAGGGGAGTCCTAACTAATATTTATCCCTCAAATAACATCACTGAAAGAAATTACCTGGTCATTATCTCATTGCTGTTTGTGGGAGCTTGCTGTGCGCCAATTGGTTGCCGCATTTCCTACATTACAACAGTGACTACACTTCAAAAGTACTTCATTGGCTGTAAAGTACTTTGGGACGTCCTGAGGTCATGAAAGGTGCTATATAAATGCAAGTCTTGCTTTCTTTCTTCTTTGCAAAGTTCTCCAAGTTTATGGGATGTCCATACACATAAAAAGTCAACTCTTTCCAGTTGTGCTTGCCCTTACGGAGTTGCCTAAGTTAATGTATACAGCACGTTACTTTCTGAAAGTACTTCCACCAGCTTTGGTTGACATTATTATCATTCCTGAGCATGCTTCTGAAGAGTGGCCTCTCTCAGCTACTGTAATCCATCTCTTCTGATCCACAGCCAATACTCCTGTCTCGTCTGGTGTCGTCTGGCACTTTTCAAATCCGTATTGATACCAGTGAACCACATCCAACGTTTTCATCTCAAGCAATTCCCCTTTTGGCATCAAACCAACATTCCCTTAAGCAGGAAGCTGACAGGCATCCAGTCAGAATATATGGCCAAAGTCAAATGGTTGAAATCTCTTCAGACGTCTTCGCAGACAGTTTTTCATCCTGTTCTAACTTCACCGTTGCCTATTCTAGCAGATTTATTATTCTCTATTACTCTAACAGTAACCAGGAAGCCTCTGTCAAAGCGTGGCTTTAAACCTGATGATCGTCTAGCCTTGCTTGCGAGCCACGCACCAGAAGGGGTTAACAACTCTCTACTGGGACACAACTGTTACACGGCATTGTTTACTGAAATCATACTACATTCAGTAATTATCGTTGGCAAATCTTTTCACGGAACGATGACTGCTGGTTTCCTGCAATGTCGGATAATGAGCTGCTGACAAGCTATTCTGTAAACGCCTCACACAAGTTGGTAGGATGGTAATCATTGTTGTAGCGTGCATATGTGACAGGGTCAGATATGGATTAGGCTGGCTCGATGTTGCTGGTGCCATGTGGACATGACCTAGGGTTGCCAACTCTGGTTTGACATATTCCTGGAGGCTTCGTCACCCGCCTCCAACTGACCCGCCCCCACTCCCCCCCGCTCTTTCCACAGAGCCCAGCAAACTTTCCCTTTTCAACTATTTATCCAATTCCCTTTTGAAAGTTACGTCTGAATCTGCTTCCACCGTCCTTTCAGGCAGTGCATTCCAGATCATCACAACTCGCTGAGTAAACAATTCACTTCACGTCAATGAGCAATATTTGAGTCTTATCTAGACTCTTCCTCACATGGAAATAAAAATAAGATGTTTTTTTTTCAAATGATGCAGATCAAAAAGGAATGATGTCAAGATAAACTCTGCAAATGAATATTTTCATACTGTATTTGACATAAAATAACCACAGTGTATTATACTCATTTTTATAGCTTTTTATATATTAAATAATAAGGGATGTTTCCACCTGTGGGAGGAGTCCAAAACTAGACGCCATAAATATAAGATAGTCACTAATCAACCCAATAAGGAATTCAGGAGAAACTTCTTTACTCAGAGAATGGTGAGAATGTGGAACTCGCTACCACATGGAGTGGTTGAGGTGAAGAGCATAGATGTATTTAAGGGAATGCTAGATAAGTACATGAGGGAGAATGGAATAGATGGATATGTTGATAGGGTGAGATAAAGTAGGGCAGGAGGAGGCTCGTGTGGGGTACATAGAAACATAGAAACATAGAAGATAGGAGCAGGAGTAGGCCATTCGGCCCCTCGAGCCTCCTCCGCCATTCAATGTGATCATGGCTGATCATCCAAATTCAGTACCCGGTCCCTGCTTTCTCCCCATACCCCTTGATCCCTTTAGCCTTAAGAAATATATCCAACTCCTTCTTGAATATATTTAATGTATTGGCCTCTACTGCCTTCTGTGATAGAGAATTCCACAGGTTCACCACTCTCTGGGTGAAGAAATTCCTCCTCATTTCTGTACTAAATGGCCTACCCCTTATCCTTAGACTGTGACCCCTGGTTCTGGACTCCCCGACCATCGGGAACATCCTTCCTGCATCTAGTCTGTCCAGTCCTGTCAGAATTTTATAAGTTTCAATGAGATCCCCTCCCATTCTTCTAAATTCCAGCGAGTACAAGCCCAATCGACCCAATGTCTCCTCATACGTCATTCCTGCCATCCCAGGTATCAGCCTGGCGAATCTTCGCTGAACTCCTTCCGTGGCAAGAACACCCTTCCTCAGATAAGGCGACCAAAACTGCACACAATACTCAAGATGTAGTCTCACCAAGGCCCTGTACAACTGCAGCAAGACATCCTTGTTCCTGTACTCAAACCCTCTCGCTACGAAGGCCAACATGCCATTTGCCTTCTTAACCGTCTGCTGCACCTGCATGCTTACCTTCAGCGACTGGTGCACAAGGACACCCAGGTCTCGTTGCACTTCCCCTTCTCCCAATCTATTGCCATTCAGATAATAATCTGCCTTCCTGTTTTTGCCACCAAAGTGGATAACCTCGCATTTATCCACGTTATATTGCATCTGCCATGCTTTTGCCCAATCACCCAACCTGTCCAAATCATCCTGGAGTTTCTCGGCATCCTCCTCACAGCAGACATGCCCACCCAGCTTTGTGTCATCTGCAAATGTGGAGATATTACATCTAGTTCCCTTGTCTAGATCATTAATATATATTGTGAATAGCTGGGGTCCAAGGACCGATCCCTGTGGTACCCCACTAGTCACTGCCTGCCACTCGGAAAAAGACCCGTTTATTCTAACTCTTTGCTTTCTGTCTGCCAACCAGTTCTCTATCCAAGTCAATACCTTGCCCCCAATCCCATGTGCCTTAACTTTACACGCTAATCTCTTATGCAGGACCTTATCGAAAGCCTTCTGATAGTCCAAATACACCACAGCCACTGGTTCTCCCTTATCTATTTTACCAGTTACATCCTCAAAAAATTCCAGTAGATTAGTCAAGCACGATTTACCTTTTGTAAATCCATGTTGAATTTGTCCGATCCTGTCACTGTTTTCCAAGTGCTCTGCTATTACATTTTTTGTAATGGACTCTAGCATTTTCCCCACTACCGATGTCAGGCTTCCCGGTCTGTAATTCCCCGTTTTCTCTCTACCACCTTTTTTGAATAGTGGGGTAACATTAGCTACCCTCCAATTCATGGGTACTGTTCCAGATTCCATCGAATGCTGGAAGATGATCAGCAAAGCATCAACTATTTCTAGGGCCACTTCCCTAGGATGTAGATTATCAGGCCCTGGGGATTTATCGGCCTTCAATCCCATCAATTTCCCTAGCACCATTTCCCTACAAATACTGATTTCTTTCAGTTCCTCCCTTTCATCAGACCCTATGTTCCCCGACATCTCTGGGAGGTTATTTGTGTTCTCCTTTGTGAAGACAGAACCAAAATATGTATTTAATTGGTCTGCCATTTCTTTGTTCCCCATTATTAAATTCCCCTGATTCTGACTGCAAGGGACCTACGCTTGACTTCACCAATCTTTTTCTCTTCACATATCTATAGAAGCTTTTACAGTCTGTTTTTATGTTCCCTGAAAGCTTACTCTCATACTCTATTTTCCCCCTCTTAATTAATCCCTTTGTCCTCCTTTGCTGAATCCTAAACTGCTCCCAATCCTCAGGTTTGCTGCTTTCTCTGGCCAATTTTTATGTCTTCTCCTGGGATCTTATGCTATCCCTAATTTCCCTTGTTAACCACGGTTGAGTCACCTTTTTTGTTTTATTTTTATGCCAAACTGGGATGAACAAATTCTGTAGTTCATCCATGCGGTCTTTGAATATTTGCCATTGCCTATCCACCGTCAACCCTTTGAGTGACATTCCCCAATTAATCCTACCCAACTCGCGCCTCAGACCATCGTAGTTTCCTTTATTTAAATTTAGGACCCTAGTCTCTGAGTCGACTGGTTCATTCTCCATCTTAATGAAGAATTCGATCATATTATGATCACTCCGACCCAAGGGGCCTCGTACAACAAGATTGCTAATTAATCCTTTCTCATTACATAATACCCAGTCTAAGATGGCCTGATCTCTGGTTGGTTCCTCAACATATTGGTCCAGGAAACCATCCCTTAAACACTCCAGGAATTCCTCCTCCACAGTATTGTTACTAATTTGGTGAGCCCAATCTATATGTAGGTTAAAGTCACCCATGATGACTGCTATGCCCTTATTGTACGCTTCTCTAATTTCCCTTTTAATGCCGTCCCCAACCTCCGCATTACTGTTTGGAGGTCTCTATACCACTCCCACTAACGTTTTCTGCCCCTTGGTATTTCTCAGTTCTACCCATACAGATTCCACATCATCAGAGCTAATATTCTTCCTTACAATTGTGTTAATCCCTTCCTTAACCAGCAATGCTACCCCATCTCCCTTTCCTTTTTGCCTATCTTTCCTGAATATTGAATACCCCTGGATGTTGAGTTCCCAGCCTTGGCCACCCTGGAGCCATGTTTCCGTAATCCCAATCAAATCATATTCGTTTATCTCTATTTGCGCAGCTAATTCATCCACCTTATTATGAATGCTCCTCACATTAAGACACAAAGGCCTAGAAATTCGGTGGGCTGTGCCACCAGTTAGCGCCTAAAGAGGGCACTCAGTGGCTTTAGTGCCACTGGCCACGCCTCCCGCGATATTTAGCGGGGCGCTAATGGCAGCGTTAGCCTGTAGCGCTGCGCCACCACCGATGATGTCATCGGTGTGCGCAGCGCCCCGCTACTGCCCCGATCGCGATATTTGGTAGCGCCCGCCTCTGTAATGCCATTCACAAATCGCGCCTGGTTCACGGGGCCTACCTGTGGCGGTAGTGGCGCAAATTAAGGTGGAGGTGCGGGGCGGCCATTTTTTTCATTGGCCGGCTGCCAGCACCTCCGTCCCCAGCCTCCTGATTCCCCCACCCTGGGCAGTGCCGGCTGTGTCCCGAGAGCCCGGCACTTCTCTCGGTGCTCGGCTCTTTTGCCGGCACTCGCGATCGGTCATCGCGCTGGTGCAGGCCCCTCCCCCTTAAGAAGTGGAGGAAGGCCTGCAGTACCGCAGCGCGCCGCACCGCAGCGTGTGGCGCTGCGGCACATTGCGCTGTGATATTCAGTTTCAGCGCCCCAAGAGGGACGCGGGGCACCTCGAGCAGCGCCCCGCGTCCCTCTTGGGGCGCTCAAGCTGAATTTCCGGCGGACGCAACGGCTCCGATCGCAGCGGTAATTCCAGCACCCAGGCGAGCTTGGTGCCCCATTTGGGCCTCCACCGAGTTTCTAGGCCAAAGCCTTCAGGCTTGTTTTTTTAATGCTCTTACACCTATTAGAATTATTATTTACTGAGACCATGTTTGATTTAAACCATTGATTTCTCTGACTGCCACTTTTGTTTTTCTCCTTCCTATCTTTTGCTATTATCCTTGTTTCCCTTTCCTCTGTCCCCTTGCTCAGGTTCCCAACCCCCTGCCATTTTAGTTTAAACCCTCCCCCAGAGCACTAGCAAACACTCCCCCTAGGACATCGGTCCCGGCCCTGCCCAGGTGCAAACCGTCCGGTTTGAACTGGTCCCACCTCCCCCAGAACCGGTTCCAATGTCTCAGGAATTTGAATCCCTCCCCCTTGCACCATTCCTCTAGCCATGTATTCATCTGAAATATCCTTCTATTTCTACTCTGACTAGCACGTGGCACTGGTAGCAATCCTGAGATTGCTACCTTTGAGGTCCTATTTTTTAATTTACCTCCTAACTCCCTATATTCCGCTTTTAGGGCCTCATCCCGCTTTTTACCTATGTCGTTGGTACCTATATGTACCACGACAACTGGCTGTTCACCCTCCCCTTCCAAGATGTTCTGCAGCTGCTCTGAGACATCCTTGACCCTTGCACCAGGGAGGTAACACACCATCCTGGAGTCTCGTTTGCAGCCGCAGAAATGCCTATCTATTCCCCTTACAGTAGAATCCCCTATTACTATAGCTCTCCCCCTCTTTTTCCTCTTTTCTTTTCCAAACCTCCTGGGGTCCTGGCCCAAATCTTTGGGCCTTGTTTTCTCCCTTCCCCCAACATTTTCTGCCCTGATTAAAGTCATCCTGGGAACGTTGCCCTCTGAGGGGCCCGGCACTCCAGGCCCCTCACCAGCAAACCCATCACCAACTTTTTACAAACTCACTCCAACTCCCTGCAGTAATCAAGCACCCAGCAGCACCTGCTCACTCCTAGCCCCTTCCACCTAGAGAGCGCCACCAACTGAGCCACAGCTGACACCTCACAGGGAAAGTTTGACAAACCTTCTCCTTTTTTCCGAAAGGCAGGTGAGAATATTTAGGGTAAATTGAGCTCCCAGACGGGAGCATGGGTCAGAGAATCGATGCTACAGTGTTGTAGCCCTACTTCTAATCTAGCTGACATTTTCATGCTCCCAGCAGCACAGGAACCATTCTGTTCCAAGAAGTATTTGATCACCCCTATCTAGACTTACGTCTATAAAAATATTCCTTTTCATTCCTGACCACAGGCCTGTCCAGCTCTTGAAGCAGCTAATCCATGCAAAGGTAGTACTTTTGCCAGGCAGCGATCCCACATATCTATTATACTGCTTGCAAAACTGAGGCTAGGCATGGGTATTAATATAATTCACCTTTAGTCTTGCTCCATCAGTTAGTGGAGGTATCCTCAATTTGGCACAGCAGCATTGAAATGCATCTCATAGCATTACATAGAATTTTACAGCACAGAAAAAGGCCATTCAGTCCAACAGGTCCATGCTGGTGGTTCAGCGCGAGGATAAGGAGATACGAGCTTGGGACATTACCCAAGCGGTACATGAGGACTTCGGTGAGGGAAGCTGCTTTGCCATGCCAACAAAAGCTGAATGTTGGGTTTGAGGTGACGGTCAGTGGCCGAGAGGAGGTGGAAAGACTTTAACTGAGCTTGAAGGTTGGAGATAAGCCCTTGGAGGTATCTCTGCTATATTCTGAAGAGGTGGTGGTCTCATTCTTAAACCTGCTAGTTTATATTGAAGACAACGTGCTAATAAAAAAGTTGGAGTCGTGGTACATTAAAATTTGCTCGGCAATAAAGAGGAGATACTATCCAGGAACGCGGGTAGCAGATGAAACCAGTTACGTAAAGGTGCGTTTCCCAGAGGGGTTGAAATCATTGCCATATAGCATGAAATTCGAGACAATGGAAGGGGTGCAGTACTTCCAGGTACTGCATGATAACCAGGTGAAGGTTTGTTATTATTGTCTTGGACACGACCATCTTGTAAGAAGCTGTCCAGACTTGTACTGTTATAACTGCGGCGAGTCAGGACATATCACTCGGAGCTGCAAAGCAGAGAGTTGTGGGGTGTGTCACAAAGGCCCCACACTCTGTGAGTGTGAGGCAGAAGGAAGCCCCTTGAGTGACGAGGAGATGGGAGAAGGAGAAGGAGCAGGAGGTGTGAGTGGAGCGCCTGGAGGAGCGGAGCAGTCGGAGGACACAGCTGGTGAATGGAAGGAGGAAAGAGCGCAGGAAGAGGCAGAAAATTGTGGAGCAGAGCACAGGATGGAGATGGTGGAAAACACACCAAGTATGGTGGAAAAGGACAAAGGCCGCACAGGGCAGCACGGGTCGAGGGCAGAGTCAAGCCATAATATGGCTCGACTCTCCCTAAAGAATCTGGTGTCCGTGGGGGGAGAGGAAGTGGGAGGGGGAGCGGGGGGAGTGTAAGTACTCCAAAAAATGACGGGGAGTCGGACATCTCAGAGTGCCGGAGGGGGCAAGACAAGGAGAGGGTGCAAGGGGCAGGAGCCTTAAAGGGGCAGCAGGAGCAGGATGGGAGTGGGGAGGCAAAGACGCCAGAAGGGAGCAAGATAGGTGCAGGTGCGCCATTGTCCCAGGGAGAGAAGAAACGGGGAGCAAGGGTCAGCGGTGGAGATGAGACCGAAGGGAGTGGAGTTGGAGAAACCGTGATAGCAGGAGGACTCTCTTAGGGAGATTATGGGGGCAATTTTGCCAGCCCTGCGGAGGCGGGTACAGAGGCGGGACTGCTGGGAAAATGGCAGAATTTGGGGGCGTGTGGCAAACCCACCCCCAACCCGCCTCCGTGCCATCTTCCCAGGAGGCGGGTAGCCGTCCCGCGCCGGGTCCCGTCTCCTTGGAGGCAGGAAGGGATTAAAGCCTATTAACTGCCTGTTACAGGTAGTTAACAGGCAGAAAATAGGATTATCCCTTTTTTGCCCTCACAAGTGCGGGCTTCCCAAAGGCTCCAAAACCCGTCAGCTCAGCTCAGCGAGTACTGGGTCTGCGGGGGTCGGGGGGGGTGCAAAAGTGTGGTGTGAAGGTAAGTGATGGGTGCAAGAGTATAGAGGTGAGTATCTGAGGTAAGTCCTAAGTGTTTTTAAAAGTGTACTTACCTTTGTTTCTTCCTGCAGGCTTCAGTCGGTTTCTATACAAAGAGTCTCGCACCCTCCGTGATGTAGATGCGAGATGGCCATTGCATTCTCAGATGCAACAGCCATCTCATTTCTGTAAAAGAAAGAAGGTTGATGAGGTCTTGTATGCAAGACCTCATCAAACTGCAGAGAATGTCAGTGTTTGACAGCTTCACAGAGCTGTCAAACGATGACAATTCATCTGTCAAAAATTTTTGACAGATGAAACATCATATGTTGACGTGCTCTGCAACCGGCTTTCCCTTGATTGGCCTGCTAAGCCTGCTGGGTGGGCTTAACAAGGTCAATCAAGGGATAATAGCATGGGTTGGCCACAAATCGATGGAGGCGGGACATCGACCCGACAAGCAGCTGTCCCGCCTCCAATACACCCCCAGTCACAAAATCACCCCCTATCTGATGAGGAGCAGGGACGGGAGGTTCCAGAAGAGCTCGACAGTGAGGAGTCAGAGGGGGACAGAGACATGAAAGTGGGGGGTGGGGTGGCATCATGTGGAAAGGCAAAGGTTAGTGAGGGGCAGAAGGAGAGAGAAGGGGCAGCTCCTTGGCCCAAACCTAATGTAAGGAAGAGGCTGAAACTGCAGGGAAGGCTCAAACAGGACGTGAAAAAGAGCCGGAGGCTACAGGAGAACGCAACAGCTGCCCAAAAGGTTGGGAAGGAGCATGAGTGGCGGGAAGGGCCGGAGATTAAATGATGGGTGGATTATCAGGTACCCTTCCCTTATTCAGAGCCATGATTACTGATCAATTTTTAAAGTACAATAGATTAGTATATGTTATGGGAGACAAATTAAACTTCAGGTTTTGATGTTAATATGTGGTGGAGGAATGGCTGTGAAGAGCGGCGGAATGGATTTGTATGATACAATGGAATGATCACGATGCTGTAAAGGTTTTTTGTTCAATAAATAATGTATTAAAAAAAAGTGGGTAACACCCTCGCCTCTGAGTCAGAAGGTTGTGGGTTCTAGTTCCATTCCTTGATACTTGTGAACATAATCTAAGCTGGTGCTTCAGTGCAGTACTGAGCGACTGTTGCGCTATCGGATGAGACGTTAAACCGAGGCCTTCTCTGCCCTCTGAAGTGGACTTAAAAGATCCGAGGGCACTATTCGAAGAAGAGCAGGTGAGTTCTCCCGGTGTCCTGGCCAACATTGATCCCTCAAGCAACACCTAAAATGAACAATCTGGTCATTTATTTCATTGCTGTTTGTGAGACCTTGCTGTGCACAAATTAGCTGCTACATTACAACAGTGACTACACTTCAAAAGTACTTCAATGACTATAAAGCACTTTGGGACATCCTGAAGCCATGAAAGGTGTGATAGTAATGCAAGTTAGTTCTTTCCTTTTTTTTCATTCTGCTAGTTAAAAAGCTAGTGGAGTCCATGATAGAGCAGATTGTACATGACCTTTGGATGTGCTGCAAGGTCTACTTTTTCCATGCTTTATGTTCTTATGTTTAACATTAAAATCCTGGTATTATTTGTCTGTCTTTTTGTGCAGGTGTTCAATGTATGAAACAACCCAGCTGGTTAGTTAGTGCAAGAAATGGCTCTAAAAACCTCCCCCGCCGCACTGCTGCCACTATAAGATGCCATTAAACACGTCAATGCTACGCCTAATCCAAATAAATCAAGACACCGACCTAATTTATTGTGTATCTAACACTATCTTTAACAGGACACTTAATGGATTCGAGTTTTTTCAATTCTTCTGACTGATATAAACACAGCATCTGAACAGTCGGTTCTGCTCTGTCTCACTCAATATCCTGAAAGATATTCCAGGATCTGAAATATGTTTCAAGCCCCACGGACTTTATAAATCCATTAACCAACTCCAGCTGTGAGCTCTCTTCACCCCACTGTTTCTTTTCTTTTTGTGGACCGGATGCCATTTTATATCAGTAGAGAGTTCACCTGACGGACTCTCATAAGACAAGCCCCAATCACACGAGTGTATAATTATGTGACGGTGTATAATGATAATAATTGAAAGAGCTCTCCAATTAGTCCCACTCCCCCTGCTCTTTCCCCATAGCCCAGCAAATTTTTCCCCATTCAAGTATTCATCCAATTCCCTTTTGAAAGTTACTATTGAATCTGCTTCCACCGCCCTTTCAGGTAGTGCATTCCAGATCATCACAACTCGCTGTGTAAAATAATTCTCCTCATTTCCCCCCTGGTTCTTTTGCCAATTACCTTAAATCTGTGTCCTCTGGTTACTGACCCTCCTGCCAGTGGAAACAGTTTCTCCTTATTTACTCGATCAAAACCCAAGATGCTGCCATTTTCAGAAGCATTGTGCAAATTGCATTTCAAAGCAGATTTGCAATATTTCCCTCATTACCATTCAAAGCTCGGCAAAGCACCTCACTGTGTCCAATCGCATTTATATTGTTTGAAATCATAAATCAGGTCACATTTAACAGATTCACTATCACCAGTTCATCCTCAGTGTGCACGGGAAGATATTCCCTCCACCTTATTTGTCAAAGGGCAGACATTGGAACAGAAAAATGTGTTCTGTTTAACAGTGGTTTTCCTCAGCTGAAGTAAACTCCTCTCCAACTCAATTGTTCCTACTCTGTATTGTGCAGATGGACCTGGGTTACAGTCAGGCTATTGGTTTCCTGCCTTTGTAACTAACTTCTGTTTCTGTGTCTATTCTTATACCTTGGACTTAAACCACTAATTCAAAGTCAACTACTGGAATAGAATGAGAGATGAAAAGTGTCTTTGATAAGATTATTGAGTTACTTTGCAAAAATAAAAGAAGTTTTATATTTAGATGGAGGTTGTCCCACTTATTGGCATATTGCTTTGTTACATTATCAAATGGAATCGGTTCCACTAATATTTCATGTTAGGAAATCTCTATTAACTGCACAGCTATTATTACCAGAAACCTCCTCCAGGTCCAGAATTTAAGGAAAGTATTATAAATAATTTTGTTGACATTGTGGGAGCTGTCTGAGCAGAAGTGACAAGTCACTCAACTTCAAAACCTGAAGCAACTTTGAGTTGCAAACAGCACTTTCGATAATAGGAAATGGCTGTCAAGTATTTAAGCCATAGGGTTCTGATGATATTATAAACTATTCAAGCTTTAGGCCTGGGGTTTATGCCATCAGAACCCTTTGCTTCAATCATCGACTTTTATTTCCCTGCCAGCCTCTTGTGTTGACCTCCACTTTCCGTCCATCCTTCCCTCTGCCAAACGCACTGACTCCTGCAGGAGCTTGGGTCCACAGGCATTTGACACCCTCAGTGCCTTGGCCAAATGGGCGTTCTTCACACGTCAACCTGGGCCGTGATTGTTGGCAGACTATTCCACCGAGCGAGGCGGCGCACCGCGGCCAAGTCCAATCACCCAAGTTGGCTCACCGATGCAATCTCCACCAGAGGTCACTGGATAGCGGTGAGGCATAGAAAAGCCTTGGCTAATGCTAACTTCTCTTAGTCCGGGGGCTCTGACCCCAATTGTAATGCCCCAGTGAGGTAGCCAGCTGTGGATTTTGGAGGGTTTTATTGCTGCACTTTGCTATGGAATGCTGGCAACTTTCTAAAACAGGGCGTTAAGGTCAATCTGAACTTTTCTACCACTAGCCTGGCTGCCATCAATGAACTCGGCACAGCCTGGGAATCAGAAGCTGGGACCTTCCTTCTCTCTTTGGCTGAGTTCAGCACCAGGAAGGGCTCCTTATCAGCTGAGCCATGAGTGAGAGAGCAGCCAGCCATCATTTACTCTACAGAAAATACTGGAGATACTCAGCAGGTCAGGCAGCTTCTGTGAAGAGAGAAACAGAGTTAACGTTTCAGGTCGATGACCTTTCGTCAGAACTGGAAAAAAGCAGGAAATGGAACAGATTTTTAAGCAAGAGGAGGGGCAGGGAGAGGGGGAGGAGATGAAAGAACAAAAAGGAAGGTCTGTGATAGGATAGAAGGCAGGAGAAGTTAAGAGACATTAAGAGATATTCAAGGCAAAAGGAGATGGTAAAGGGACAGGTTTAGAAACAAAGGATGTTCCATTTCCTGCTTTTTTCCAGTTCTGACGAAAGGTCATCAACCTGAAACATTAACTCTGTTTCTCTCTTCACAGTTGCTGCCTGACCTGCTGAGTATCTCCAGCATTTTCTGTTTTAATTTCAGATTTCCAGCATCTGCAGTATTTTCTTTTTGTGTCATTTACTCTACATCTGGTATATGTTTCTTGTTGTGTAAATGCACCCTTCAACACGCGAACCAGAATCCATTGCTCCAACTTTGAGATTTTGGTTTGTTGTTTTAGCGGAAAAGTGGATCATTAAACGATAACAGGCAGAGCAGTGTTATTATTTGTTTTTGTCCGTCTGACCTGTGAATGGCTTCCTCCAGTTTCTTTGACTTGTTCTCATCCAACTGGATCTGCTTGCTTCTGGCGTCTTCCTCTTCAGCCGATGCGGGAGGGATTCCTTGCAGCAGCCACCTCTCTCTCATGGCTTTGGACTGGGTAGGAAGGGAAGAAAGATCTGATGAAAACGTTACTCTGCAAAACAGAGAATTCAAAAGCCAGTGATGTTAATCCCCGATTTTAATCGCTCCATCATTGGTAGTCGTGCCTTCAGCAGCCTAGGCCCTAAGCTCTGGAATTCTCTCCCTAAACCTCTCCACCTCTCTCTCCTCCTGTATAGAATTATAGAATAATACAGCACGGAAGGAGGCCATTCGGCCCATCGAGTCTGAGCCGTCTCTTTTGAAGAGCAATCCCGTTAGTCCCACTCCCTGGCTCATTCCCCATATCCCTGCAATTTTTTCTCCTTCAAGTATTTATCCAATTCCATTTTGAAAGCTACTATTGAATCTGTTTCCATCGCCCTATCAGTCAGTGCATTCCAAATCCTAACCACTCGTTGTGTAAAAAGGTTTTTCCTCATGTCGCCTCTGGTTCTTTTGCCAATCACCTTAAATCTGTGCCCTCTGGTTATCGACTCTTCAGCCACTGGAAACTGCTTCTCTTTATTTACTCTATCTAAACCCTTCATGATTTTAAACACCTCTATCGAATCTCCTCTTGGCCTTCTCTGCTCCAAGGAGAACAACCCCAGCTTCTCCAGTCTATCCACATAACTGTAATTCCTCATCCCTGGAATCATTCTAGTAAATTCCTTTAAGATGCTCCTTAAAACCAACCTCTTTGACCAAGCTTTTGGTCACCTGTCCTAATATTTCCTTCTGTGGCTTGATGTCAAATTTGGTAATCGTTCCTGTGATGCGCCTTGGGATGTTTTACTACGTTAAGGGGGTTATATGAATGCAAGTTGTTGTTGTAATTCTGAAACAAATTCAATCATTTAGGAAATAAATTTTTCTCTCTGAGATTGGTTTGAGGCCTGCTAATGGGAAATGCAATTGATCTGAATGGCTCTGTTGATCTGCTAGATTCAGTCACTCAGGCAACATGCCCATATTTGGGGGTTTTCTGGCTGAGCAGGGCTCAAACGCCAGCTGTGGAGCCACTCTGCAGGACGGATGCCTTTGCAACCTCGCGCTGCAGCAGACGGACACATCTGCAAACATTTTCACAACTGTTCTCATGTTTCAATTTCGTTTTTATTATGAATAAAATAAAAGTTCCCCTGTCAAATGTCACTGGTAGCACGTTGGTCTCACCACACTCATTCATAGCTATTGTTAACTTGATTGATTAATGGTCATTACCCAGGACAAAAAAAATGAGGATTAGTCCAACAATAATAACAACATGCATTTATACAGCGCCGTTACCGTAGTAAAATGTCCCAAAAGAGAAAAATAGAGAGAAACTGTTTCCTCTGGTGTGGAGAGTCCAGAACAAGGGAGCATAACTTTAAAATTAGAGCTGGGCCATTCAGGGGTGATGTCAGGAAGCACTTCTTCACATAAAGGGTAGTGGAAATCTAGAACTCTCTCCCCCAGAAAGCTGTTGAGGCTGGGGGTCAATTGAAAATTTCAGAATTAAGATTGATAGATTTTTGTTAGTTAGGTGTATTAAGGGATATGGAGCGAAGACGGGTGGATGGAGTTGAGGTACAGATTCAGCCATGATCTCACTGAATGGTGGAACAGGCTCGAGGGGCTGAATGGCCTCCTCCTGTTCCCTATGTGCACAGTCCAGTGTTTTAATCAAATGTTTGCTCAGCCCAGATCAGTGAACAGAGGGGGTTAAATCGGGATATCTTTCAGGCTTCACTGAAACATCGAGTGCCCAAACAAACCGCCAAGATATTTTTATACATTCCAAATAGAAAAGGCAAAGAATCAACCGTCATTTGCAAATCGACTGTCAGAAAGAAATTTTTCAAGTCAAGAAACCACAGCAAAACGGGACTTGCCGCTTGCTTAGAGTCAAGAATGTGTTGGAGGCAAAGACAAAGCATAAACTACAAGAAAAGAAGCTGACATCCTCTGTGGACACGTGCTAAATTTTGCAGTGATGATCTACTAACAGTGCCACCTAAGCTGTCCTTCTCGCTTGAGCTGTGATTAATGGCGTTAAGTGTGTGACAGCGATCCAGGGATTGCCCAGGCAGGTCAGCAGGTTCACAGTTCTGAAAGCACTGCCATGCATAAATTATTTTTGGATGGCGACGTCAGGTGATATAATTTTATCCAAACCCCTCTCTGTATGTGAGTTTGAAATTCAACTCTGTAGCCATCCCTGGTACAGACCGCAGCGCGTATAGCGGGCGCATTCGTGCTGACGTGATTTGCCCGCTATACGCGGTGGACGGTTAATCCATTGGACTCCCTAATAATGTCCTCTAAGAGGGGGAAGCCCTAAAGAGAAAAGAGTGAGTTGCTGCTCTCTCATCTGAATGTAATCACAAATAATATGCTTCAGGGTCTTAATTCCACTCAGTGGAATAACTTGATATAATTCACTGGTGGTGTGGTGGTTAGGATTTGGCACTTTCATTGCCTGCGATCTGGGTTTGATTCCTGGTCAGGGAGTATGATTTTCTGATGCATTTAAGGCAAAGCTGGATGAGCACCTGAGGGAGAAAGGAATAGAAGGTTCTGCTGGTAGGGTGAGAGGAGGCTTGTGTTGAGCATAGGCACTGGCATAGATAGTTGAATTGAATGGCCTAATTCTGTGTAATAAAAATAAAATTTTATGGATTTAAATTATAAATGAACTTTGTTAAATTTATATCTGTTCCTCTGTGTGTATAATCACCAGCTTCTCTTAAGAGTTGGACTGAAGCCGATTGCAGCCTACCGACTACCCGGGTCAATTTCAAAGCTCCTGAACTGCTGCCTGCATGTGTTTGTGAATATCTTTCAGAAATTAACACTTAATTAGGGGATGATCTAAATACATTAACACAGCGCTGCACGGCTAACGGTAGTGGACGGGGGTCGGAATGGAAGCTGCTCGAACCGCCTGAAACAACCGGCCCGATTAATACGGTTTAAGCGGGGCTTTTGCAATTGACGCCTATGGGAACGGCAAACGGTCTGCACCATTTGCCCCATATAGGCAGCTATTGGGGATAAGCAGGGATGGTGTAAGTGGTGGGACTATATTAAGGGAAACTTTGTGCTGACAAAAAAACTGCCATGTGTCAAAATTCTCCTCCATCTGAATTCAGCAGTTACAGTAAAATCTTCACAAGGAGTCGTTAATGAATATTTGATATGAGCAACATTACTGAGATTGACATCAGCACAAACAACAGTCCTCCACTGCTTCTGTGATCTGATCTAACCTGAACAGGCCTCTCTGTGGACCAGCATTAGGCACTCCTTTACAGTAGACTGATCCCATTCATCAGCTGATGGGTCATCTGTTAATAATCATACCTACAAAATGTCATCAGTTGGCACGCTCAATTCATCTGCTCAACAGATTTATTGGAATGTTTGACTTGATTTAAGTCCATATTTTGCAGCAGTACTCAATTTTTGTTACATATTTTTTTGGCAGTCATATTCTCCTCCTGTTGCCTGTGGAATATTGCTGTAAAGCAGTTGATACAACTTTTTTTTAAATGCCATGTGGAACCAGTTAAGGATTAAGATGGTAAGAAACAGGAGCAGGAGTCGACCATACGGCCCCTCGAGCCTGCTCCGCCATTCAATAAGATCATGGCTGATTTTGTAATAGGTGACATATTGCGCCGGGTTTTTGTATTGTTTCAAAAATAGAGCACTTGCCCTTTCAGCTCTGGGTTTCTCTATCCATTGCAGACTAATGGGGTGAAATTCTCCTCTCTCTGTTGGTTGTAAAGGTAATGCGCCAGCGAACCGGAGCAATTTCATCTCAGTTCCTTGTTGCCGTGAGTCCACAGCACAAGACTGCTTGTAATTCATCAGGAATTTGCATTCAATTTGCAAATCCCATTGACAAGCGGGGGAATGGGACTGACTGGATTGCTCTACATGGACTCGATGGGCTGAATGGCCTCCTTCTGTGCCGTTCTGACTCTATGACATACAACAAAAATAATAATTTGCATTTATATAGCACCTTTCACATGGTGAAACATCTCAAGGTGCTTCACAGCGCATTTTTATAGCGCTTCAAACAAAATTTGACACTGAGCTACATAAGAAGATATTAGGATAGTTGACAAAATGCTTGGTCAAAGTGATCAGTTTTAAGGTGCCTCTTGAAGGAGGAGAGAGTGGTTAGTGAGGCGTGTAGTGTATGTGCCTTTAAGACAGAACTACTTTTACAGCTCCTGTATACTGTAGTACCGACAGTGACCACACCTGTATATAAGCTTGCGCATGCCTCTGTACCCCCAGCCTTGAGACTACCCTCCTCCAGTAAAGACCTGTTTATTGTTAAGTTACAGCATCCGTGTGGTTATTGAATAACAGCATACCCTCAGAATCACGGATCTAACAGTGGCGATGAGTGTCGATTCGAATCTACCTGCAGCTAAAAAAAAAGGCGAGGCCAGGAACACGGGCGTCGACTATGAGCAACCGCCCAGTCGTCAGGCAGAGAGTGAACATTGCAGGGGAGGCTGTGGAGAGCCGGGCTTGGTTCCCCAGCCACGACGATCAGCAAGAGACTGACGACAGGTCCAGCGCAGACCCTTCCTGGGCAGCGGTGGCTGGAGCTGACCGACGGCGGAGGGAAAGCCGAGCAGCGTCAATGGGGTAAGACAGAGGGTGAAGCGCACAGGGCGCAGCCGGGGGTTGAACACCGAGCGGCGTCGAGAGAAAAAAAAAAACGGAGGGAGAGAGGGTAAAGAAACAGCCGGGTGCAAGACCGAGCGGCGTCGAATAAAAAAAAATAATAAAGAGAAGAACGCGCAGAGCACAGCCAGGGCTCACGGGCTGAACAGGGTCTGCGGGGAGAAGAAGGGAGAGCGCGGGAGACGCCATTGAGCCGCGGAGAAGAAGGAAGAGCGCGGGAGACGCCATTTTTATAAGCCGCAGCGGAGAAGAAGGGCGAGCGCAGGAAGGAAGGAAAGCGCGGGAGACGCCATTTTGTGCCAGCGGAGAAGAAGGGGAAGTGTGGGAGGCGCCATTTTTGACAGTTAACTCACACCCAGGGATGCCGAAGAGTGAAAGTATCTCTACGTTCGACAATGAAGTCGAAGATTGGGCGACATATGTGGAACGTATTGAGGTGTACTGCAGGGCGAATGAAGTGCCAGATGCTAATAAAGCACTGGTTTTGTTAAATTCCATGGGTGCAAAAACTTATGGGTTACTGCAAAATCTAATAACCCCAGAGAAGCCACTGAACAAGAATTTCGAAAGCATAGTAGAACTCCTACAGGACCACTTAAACCCCACACCGCTGCTGATAGCAGAACGATTTAAGTTCCATAAAAGGAACCAACACAAAGACGAAAGCAATGCTGAGTACCTAATGGAACTGTGCAAGCTATCGAAACACTGCCAGTTTGGAGTGGGACATGCAGATACGTTAAGGGACAAGTTTGTGCGTGGGCTACAAAGTGAAGGAACCCAGAAACGGCTTCTATCAGAAAAGGATCTTACGCTGGACAAAGATTTCAGTATGGCAGTATCACACAAAGCAGCCGCAAGGGGCGCTGCAGAGATACAATGGAGACCGCAAGAATATGGCACCAATGAAATGTCCTATGGAACAGGGAAGTGCTATCGCTGCGGCAGAACAACACATGACCAGAAGGATTGTTGGTTCAAGGACCAAGTGTGCAGACAGTGTGGGAAAGCAGGACACATAGCAAGAGTCTGCAGGTCTGGGAAGAAAACCAACAGTAAGAAATCTCCACAGGAGAAGTACAAAAAGGTACACCAGGTGATGGACAGTGGTTCAGACGAACAGAAAAGTGACACAGACTCCGGAAGCAAGGAGCTGGGTTGTCTGAAACTAGATAAGGTAACCGAAATGGAGGATCACCAGACTATCTGGGTTACACTCAAGATAGACGGAGTCCAAGTGAAAATGGAATTGGACACAGGATCAGCCCTAACAGTCATAAACCAAAGGGACTACAAGCGGCTATTTTCACATATACCCTTGAAAGCTACAGAGATTGTCTTGAAGACGTATATGGGGCAAAAAGTCTACCCCAAAGGAAAAATAAGGGTGAAAGTGATATATAAAGGCCAGGAAATACCTAAAATGGATATATATATATTGCCAGATGGAGGACCACCACTGCTAGGACATGAATGGATCCGGAAGATACAATTAGATTGGCATTCCATACAGGCACTGAAGGTTGAGGCCAAAAAGGATGACGACGTCACACCTGGACGACTGTCAAAAATGCTAACTGACGCAAAAGAAGTGTTCCAGGAGGGACTAGGAACACTGAAAGGCATAACAGCAATGATTAAAATAGAGGAAAATGCAAGCCCAAAGTTTCTTAAGGCCAGACCAGTGCCTTATGCAATCAGACCAGCTGTTGAAGCAGAGTTGGAAGGGTTGGAACGTTCAGGAGTACTGTCCAAAGTGGACTGGAGCGAGTGGGCTACACCCATCGTTCCTGTAATGAAGAGGTCGTTGAGTAATACGCCTGGGGAACCAAAGAAGGTCCGCATCTGTGGGGATTTTAAGGTGACGGTGAACCCAGTCCTTCACACGGTACAATATCCGCTTCCACGAATTGAGGATATTTTCGCCTCGCTATCTGGAGGTAAACGCTTCACCAAAATTGATCTAGCCCAGGCGTACTTGCAAATGGAGGTAGAAGAAGCTTCGAAACAATACCTTACGATTAACACTCATAAAGTTCTCTATCAATACAACCGGCTGGTGTTCGGAGTAGCCTCGGCTCCGGCTATCTGGCAAAGGGTGATGGATCAGGTCCTGCAAGGGATTCCAGGGACCCAGTGTTATTTGGACGACATCTTGGTCACGGGCGAAAATGACAGTGATCACCTCGCCAACTTGGAGAAGGTGCTCACCAGATTAAAGGAGTATGGGCTACAAGCTAATCGCCACAAGTGCGAGTTTTTCCAGAAACAGATCTCGTATTGTGGCCACGTCATCGATGAAGAGGGGTTACATAAGTCCCCTGACAAGATTGAGGCAGTAGTCAAGGCTCCAGCACCGGAAAATGTGTCACATCTGAGGTCGTTCCTCGGGCTGGTAAACTACTACCACAAATTCTTACCAAATTTGTCCATGGTATTACACCCACTGAACACACTACTGCAAACAGGGGTACCATGGAAGTGGGATGACGAACGTAGACGAGCTTTCCAGAAGTGTAAAGAATTGATCACATCAAAAGAGGTGTTGGCCCATTTCAACCCAGCACTACCAATTCGTTTGGCATGTGATGCGTCACCCTATGGTATTGGAGCGGTGCTGTCGCACAAATTCCCAGATGGGTTGGAGAGGCCAGTAGCCTTTGCGTCTCGGTCACTAACCTCAGCCGAGCGCAACTATGCCCAGATTGACAGGGAGGCCCTCAGCCTAGTATGGGGAGTAAAAAAATTCAACCACTATCTGCATGGGCAGAAGTTCACCTTGCTGACTGACCACCAACCACTTGTCTCCATCTTTAATCCTAAGAAGGGCGTTCCAGTGATGACTGCACAACGGTTACAAAGATGGTCCCTGTGTCTAGGGGTGAATCAATATGAAATAGAATATAAAGGCACGAAACAGCATGGGAACGCTGATGGGCTATTGCACCTGCCACTGCCTACCGTGGAGGAAGCACCAGCAGTGGACCCTATCGAGATATTTTATTCGTCAATAATTGAGCGATTGCCAGTAACGAACGTGGATATAGAGAAGGAGACCCGCAATGATCCGACGCTGTCTTGGGTATATGATTTGACGGTGAGGGGATGGCCACCACATGGCGACTCACTGTTGCCAGCATTCTCATCCAGAAGGGAACAACTGTCAGTATGCCAGGGGACAGTGATGTGTGGATCCAGAGTGGTGATTCCACCCAAGTTAAGGGAGAGAATGCTAAATGAGCTACATGAAGGTCATCTGGGGGGAGTGAAAATGAAAAGCCTTGCTAGGGCTTATGTGTGGTGGCCGGGAATCGATCAACAAATCGAAGAACTATCTAAGCGCTGCTTAGGATGCCAGAAGGTCCAAAATGCACCACCACATGCCCCTCTACACCCATGGGAGTGGCCCTCCTCTCCATGGCAACGGGTGCATATTGATTTCGCTGGTCCATTCATGGACTCAATGTTCTTAATAGCAGTGGATGCTCATTCAAAGTGGCCTGAGGTGATAAAAATGTCTTCAACCACTACAGAGAAAACGATTGCAGTCCTACGGACCATATTTGCCAGAAACGGTTTGCCAGAGCAGATTTGCCCTGATAATGGACCACAGTTTGTGTCCGACGAGTTTCAAAAATTTATGAGAAGGAATGGGGTAAGACATTACACATCCGCCCCGTATCATCCAGCCACGAATGGATTGGCTGAGAGGTTCGTACAAACCTTTAAGAAGGCGATAAAGGCCATGTGCGACGATGAAATTCCACTACAGCATAAGATGGACAATTTCTTATTAGCCTACCGAAATGCGACATATGCAGTTACCAACCAGACCCCGGCCGTGATGTTCTTTAACCGAAGGTTGAGATCTCGTCTGGACTTGCTCAGACCAAATGTGCGAAGAAATGTTGAGGACAAAGAATTCCAGCACATCAATGAGAAGCCGACAAGGAGCTTCAATGTAGGGCAACCAGTCTTGGCCCGTGACTACTGAACAGAGAAATGGCAACCCGGAATGATATGCACGAGGCAGGGGCCATTAATGTACACAGTAGATGTCGGGGAGAACATTGTGTGACGCCACGTCGATCAGATCTTAGCGTCACAGGAACGCGTCAACCCCATGTCTCGAGTACCTGGGGATGAACCCGACATACCGGTAGCATCTACCTCAGAACCAGTAGCAGTGGAACCCGATGAACTACCCGATGGAAAGGGGTCAGAATCGCCTCGGCACCAAGAACAAGAACATCAGGAAAGGCGCTATCCCGAAAGGGTCAGGAAGCCGCCCCAAAGACTGAATCTATAAATGAACTATTGTTGTTTAATGTACCTGTTAAAGTGTTAATTGTTATTTGAATATTAAGGGTGCTACTAATCTAAAAGGGGAGGAATTGTAGTGTATGTGCCTTTAAGACAGAACTACTTTTACAGCTCCTGTATACTGTAGTACCGACAGTGACCACACCTGTATATAAGCTTGCGCATGCCTCTGTACCCCCAGTCTTGAGACTACCCTCCTCCAGTAAAGACCTGTTTATTGTTAAGTTACAGCATCCGTGTAGTTATTGAATCACAGCATACCCTCAGAATCACGGATCTAACAAGGCGGAGAGGTTTAGGGAGGGAATTCCAGTGTTTAGGGCCTAGCAGCTGATGGCACGGCTACCAATGGTGGAGCGAAAAAAATCAGGGACACCCAAAAGGCCAGAATTGGAGGAGAGCAGAGATCTCAAATAGGCCACAAAGCTGTCTGTTGGTATGTTGGTGTTATATGGAATTGAAAGGCCCCTGGGGCAAAGGTACATCGTTAGGGCATAGTAGAGAGAGCTTCTGTACTCAATGGACCAAGAAGTGTTTCATAGTGACATTGGATTCAAAAAAGTAAATAAAAATGTTCCACTATTGGAAGACTCACATTCCGCACATTGAAGCACCAAATTAGTCTCACCCAAACCCGAGAATAAAGCAAATATTCAACAGAGAAAGCGATGCTACAACTCATATTAACATTTGCGATGTGAACTGGGCTGAGGACAGTCTGCTTGCCAATATTTAATGACACAAAAACAGGCAACCGCGCGTGCAATGAATGAGCACGATTGTGTTGAGTTTGTGGAAGAAGTTCATAGAGTCATAGAGTTTTACAGCACAGAAAGAGGCCCTTCGGCCCATCGTGTCTGCGCCGCCCATCCATCCCTGTCCAGTCTAATCCCATTTTCCAGCATTTGGTCCATAGCCTTGTATGCAATGGCATTTCAAGTGCTCATCCAAATGCTTCTTGAATGTTGTGAGGGTTCCTGCCTCTACCACCCTTTTAGGCATTGAGTTCCACATTCCAACCACCCTCTGGGTGAAAAAGTTCCTCCTCAAATCCCCTCTAAATCTCCTGCCCCTTACCCTGAATCTATGCCCCCTTGTTATTGACCCCCCTACTAAGGGGAAAAGTTCCTCTTTGTCCAACCTATCTATGCCCCTCATCATTTTGTACACCTCAATCAGGTCCCCCCTCAGCCTTCTTTGCTCCAAGGAAAACAACCCCAGCCTGTTTAGTCTTTCTTCATAGCTGAGGCGCTCCATCCCAGGTAACATCCTGGTGAATCTTCTCTGCACCCTCTCCAAAGCAATCACATCCTTCCTATAGTGAGGCGACCAGAACTGCACACAGTACTCCAGCTGTGGCCTCACCAGCGTTTTGTACAGCTCCATCATAACCTCCCTGCTCTTATATTCTATGCCTCGGCTAATGAAGGCAAGTATCCCATATGCCTTTTTAACCACCTTATCTACTTGTTCCGCTGCCTTCAGAGATCTATGTACATGTACACCAAGGTCCCTCTGACCCTTTGTACTTCCTAGGGTCCTACCACTCATTGTGTATTCCCTTGCCTTATTTGTCCGTCCAAAATGCATCACCTCGCACTTTTCAGGGTTAAATTCCATTTGCCACTTTTCCGCCCATCTGACCAACCCGTCTATATCGTCCTGTAGCCTGAGGCTTTCCCCCTTGCAATTTACCACCCCACCAATTTTCGTGTCATCTGCAAACTTACTGATCATCCCTTTTACATTCTCATCCAAATCATTTATGTAGATCACAAACAACAAGGGACCCAGCACCGATCCCTGAGGTACCCCACTGGACACAGGCTTCCAGTCACAAAAGCAACCTTCGACCATCACCCTCTGCCTCCTGCCACTCAGCCAGTTTAGGATCCAACGCGCCAAGGCACCCTGGATCCCATGGGCTCTTACCTTCTTGACCAGTCTCCTATGCGGGACTTTGTCAAAAGCTTTACTGAAGTCCATGTAAACCACATCCACAGCATTTCCCTCATCCACCTCCCTAGTCACCCCCTCGAAAAATTCAATCAGATTTGTCAGACATGATTTACCCTTGACAAAGCCATGCTGACTATCCCCGATTAATCCTTGCCTCTCCAAGTGGAGACTAATTTTGTCCCTCAGAATTTTTTCCAATAATTTCCCTACCACAGATGTTAGGCTCACTGGCCTGTAATTCCCTGGTTTATCCCTGCTACCCTTCTTGTATAATGGTACTACATTAGCTGTTCTCCAGTCCTCTGGTACATCCCCTGTGGCCAGAGAGGTTCTGAAAATTTGTGTCAGAGCCCCTGCAATCTCCTCCTTTGCCTCCCACAGCAGCCTGGGATACATCTCGTCCAGGCCTGGGGATTTATCCACTTTTTGGCCTGCTAAAACCGCTAGCACCTCCTCCCTCTCAATGCTAATATGTTCAAGTATGTCACAATCCCCTTGCCCGATTTCTATGTCTGCATCGTCTTTCTCCATAGTGAACACAGATGCAAAAAATTCATTTAAAACCCCGCCTACATCATCTGGTTCTACACACAGATTGCCACTTTGGTCCCTAATGGGCCCTACCCTTTCCCTGGTTATCCTCTTGCCCTTAATATACTTATAAAACATCTTAGGATTTTCCTTTATTTTGCTCGCCAGTGTTATTTCATGGCCCCTCCTCGCCCTCCTAATTTCTTTTTTAAGTATGCCCTTGCACTTTTTATACTCCTCTAGGGCTTCTTCCATCTTTAGTCTTTTGTAACTGCCAAAAGCCCCCCTTTTATTTCTAATGCATTTTTGTATCTCTCTTGTCATCCAAGGTTCCCTTTGCTTGTTGGTCCCACCCTTGACCTTTACAGGAACATGTTGGCGCTGTACTCTCTCTATTTCCCTTCTGAAAGTCTCCCACTGTTTTGATGTGGATTTTCCTATAAGTAGCTGCTCCCAGTCCACTTTGGCCAGATCCTGCCTTATCATATTAAAATCGGCCTTCCCCCAATTTAGAACCCTTATTTCCGGGCCGTCTTTGTCTTTTTCCATGACCACCTTAAATTTCACCGAATTATGGTCACTGTCGCCAAAATGCTCTCCTACTGATACTTCCACCACTTGCCCGGCTACATTCCCCAGAATTAGGTCCAGTACCGCCCCCTCTCTTGTAGGACTTTCTACATGTTGGCTCAAAAAGCTCTCCTGGATGCACTTTAAGAATTCTGCACCCTCTAAGCCTTTCACACTCTGACTATCCCAATTTATATTGGGGAAGTTGAAATCCCCCACTATTATTACCCTATTATTTTCACACTTCTCTGAGATTTGCCTACATATCTGTTCCTCTATCTCCCCCTGACTGTTTGGGGGCCTATAGTACACTCCCAGCAAAGTGCTTGCCCCCTTTTTGTTTTTAAGTTCTACCCATATGGCCTCATTTGAGGAACCCGCTAATATATCATCCCTCCTTACAGCAGTAATTGACTCCTTAATTAATATTGCAACACCCCCTCCCCTTTTACACCCCCCTCTGTCTCGCCTGAAGATTCTATACCCCGGAATATTGAGCTGCCAGTCCTGACCCTCCCTCAACCATGTCTCCGTGATGGCAACAATATCGTACTCCCATGTGTTCAACAACAACTTCAGTTATGCTGTGAAGTTCTGGCACCGGCCTCCTACCTTGTGATGCTGCAGCTGAAGTATTTTATCTTCGAGCTGGTGCCTCTTGTCTTCTATTTCTGTCTGCCGCCGCCTTTTCTCCTTCAAAGAGAGAGAGAGAAAGAATGTATTAAACAGGTGGTGTTGACCGCTGTTAGTTCTTCCTTTTTGTCTCCGTGCGAACAAACAGAAATCTTAGTTAAAAAAAAAGGAAAAAAATAATTATGGACATCATCAGGAAATACAACGAGCAGAATACAATAGTGCAACATTGTGGTAGGTATATTAAGTTACACTAGCCATGCTACTAAAAATACACGGGTATTGAAATTATGCTGCATGCAAGAAAGAAAGACTTGCATTTTTAAAGCACTTCAGGACATCCCAAAGTGCTTTACAACCAATGAAGTACAGGAAACGCAGCAGCCAACTTGCTTGGTAATGATGTAGTTTTTTTAATGATGTTGGTTGAGGGATAAATATTGGCCAGGACACCAGGGAGCACTCCCTGCTCTTCTTCACAATAATATCATGGGTTCTTTTACATCCACCTGAGAGGGCAGACAAGGCCTTGGTTCAACGTCTCATCTGAAAGACAGCACCTCCGACAGTGCGGCACTCCCTCAGTACTACACTGGAGTGTCAGCCTAGATTTTGCACTCAAGTCTCTGGAGTGGGACTTAAACCCACAACCTTCTGACTCTGAGGCCAGAGAGAGTGCTACCAACTGAGCCACGGCTGACACCCACACAAATACTTAATGGGGTAGATTTTTACATTGTGCATTGAAGTCAATGGAAATAGAAATGGGGAGGGATATAAAACGGGCTGCCAATTCACTCGCTTTACACTATCGCACCATCTAAGTCAAGATCTACCCTGATGTGATCTCCTCTACATTGGGGAGACCAAACGCAGATTGGGTGACCGCTTTGTGGAACACCTCCATTCAGGCCATAAGGGAGACCCCGAGCTTCCGGTCACCTGTCATTTTAATTCACCGCCCCATTCCCACTCAGACCTCACCGTACTCGGGCTCTTGCATTGTTCCACGGAAGCTCAGCGTAAGCTCGAGGAACAGCACCTCATCTTCCGTTTAGGCACTTTACAGCCTTTCGGACTCAATATCGAGTTCAACAATTTCAGATCATAACCTCGGCCCCTATCATATTTATATATTTTTTATCCACACTTTTGGTTTGTGCCTTTTCCTTTTTTTTCTCTCCCACATGGCAGCTGTCTTTCATTCTGCCAGCGCATTTCACACTTCATCTAGAACCATCTTTTGTTTCTTAAGCTGTCCTATTACCATCTCGTCTTGCCTTAATATCTCTTAATGGCCTAGAAATTGGGTTGGGGCGCCAAAGTGGCGCAAAAGTCGCCTGTGCGCAGGATTTAGCGCAGCGATCGGAGCAATTCCGATCGCCAGAAATTCAGTTTCAGTGCCGCTCGAGGGACACGGGGCGAGGCTCAAGGCGCTCCACGTCCCTCTTAGGGCGCTGAAACTGATTATTGCAGCGCAACGTGCCGCAGCGCCACACGCTGCGGCACGGCACGCTGCGGACTGCAGGCCTTCCTCCCACTGTTAAGGGGGAGGTGCCTGCAACAGCGCGATCCCCGCTCGCGAGTGCCGGCAAATGAGCCCGGCACCAAGGAGAAGTGCCGGGCTCTCGGGAAACAGCTGGCAATACCGCGGGGGGCGGCGGTTAGGAGGCCGGGGATGGAGGTGCTGGCAGGCGGCCGCCGAAAAAGCGGCCGCCCCGCACCTCCACCTTAACTTGCACCGTTGCCGGCACAGTAAGGCCCCGTGAACCGGGCGCGGGTAGCGAGCGGCGCAACTGCGGCGTTCGCTACCAAATATCGCGAACGGGGCACGAATGGGGCGCTGCGCACACCGATGACGTCATCGGTGGCGGCGCAGCGCAAAAGCCTAACGCCACCATTAGCGCCCCTACTGAATATCGCGGGAGACGCAGCCAGTGGCGCTACAGCCACTGACTGCCTCTTTAGGCGCTAACAGGTGGCGCTACTCACCCAATTTCTCCCCCAATGTCTCTTCACTTCTCACAAACCTTCCCTTTTGTTCTTTCATCCCCTCCCCCATTTCCCAGCCCCCAACTTGCTTTTTCATCTGTTTCATTTCCTGCTTTTTTCTCAGTCCTGACGAAGGGTTTCGACCTGAAACATTAACTCTTTCTCTCTCCACGGATGTTGCCTGGCCTGCTGAGTTTTTCCAGCTTTTTCTGTTGTTATTTCATCTACCCCAATGTGTTCAAATTAATTTCCTTTGTTCACTATTTTTAACACAATCATTAACCAAAACAAATGTATACTTCTGTTAAAATAGAGGCAAATGTTTTAAGGTCTGAAATGTTGCTAATGAATGTTAGCTTGTTTCAATACCATTGCTGTGGGACATTACTGAGCATGCTCTTACTAAGAGAGTAAGGTAACCGAGAGAAAAGGCGATGTCTGCAGGGTTTATAATTTTATCGGTGCCACATAGGCCTCTGTTCAGCAGTGCGCATAAGATCACCTTGGAAGAGGTGCAGTGGTAAACCCACTCCCAAACCCGCGACCTCCACCACCTCCAATTCCCCACCATGTCACACCTCGTCACGACTAGGGAAATATATTGCTGTTCCTTCATTGTCGCTGGGTCAAAATCTTGGCAATCCCTCCCGAACAGCACTGTGGGAGTACCTTCATACCGACTGCAGCGATTCAAGAAGGCAGCTCATCACCACCTTCTCAAGGGCAACTATGGATGGGCAATAAATGCTGACCTGGCTAGCGACGTCCGCATCCCGAGAATTAATTAAAAAAAGCAGATTTTTTTGGTTTGTGAAAATGCTGCTCACCAGTTCCTTTTACAGCGTTCAAACAGACAAATCAAAAATAAGCACAGCACAGACCACTGCCCCTCTCACATTGATCAGCGGCTTAACATGGGGGTCTAGCATTTCTGAAATTGGCCAAACCAACGCAAAACATTGAGGAAGTTTCGAATGCAACTTACGTCCTGCATAACTTGAGCTGCCGCGAAGTTTAACGTTGGTTTAAAGAACATGGCACTGGAAGTCGGCCCTGCCTGCAAAACTGGCTACGCCCCCAGATTGAAATAACGAGCCTGGCGAATTTCCACCCATTGCGCCTCTTTGCGGCCCTTCGAAGAGGCTCTTCAAATTGAGCTTGTCTTTTAGGCACACAGGCACTTTCAAACCTTTCAAAAGTTTATATATATATATTTTTATTATAAAATATTTAATTTATTAAGAAACTGATTAGTGTATACTAATGAAGCTAGGAAATGGTTCTGTATCGTTTTTTTGAAGTCATTTTCAGTGATTTTAAATCAGGTTACTCACAGGTGGCGGGCTGGAGATTCTTATTATTAAGAATGCTTATTTTTTGTGAAAAAAAACAATTACGTTCTATTACGCTGCCGGACTGCGCTGGTTCATTTTACGTTTGTGATTATGCAAATGAGTTTGGGCGGAAACTTCACTTTGGAAAACCAGCGCAATGTCGAGCGCAAGTTGTGGCCGTTTTGCCATTTGCCCCCAAAGCGGAAACTCTACCTGTGATGTATAACTTAAGTCTCAGTGTTTGTGTTATTGTAGCATTTAACACTAAATATAGAATCAGACTCCAAGGCCAGGCTTATCTTGCTGGTGTCAGCTTCCCTTTGGAAGGCTGGGGTGGACTTTGTGTCTTTGTGTCTGTCCTTGCTGATATTTTGGGGGCGGGCGGGTGGGGTGGTGGGAAGGGGGGGTTCAGTCTCATTTAAATTATTTCACCGGGGTCCTGATGGGATTCCTGCCTGCACTTAAGAGCTTACTTCAAGGGGAGGTGGGTGGAGTTGGAACTGCGGAAGATTCTGACACCTGTAACGTCTGCAAGAGGGAGACAGTCTTTTGCAGAGCAGAAAAATTTGGTGGTCTCTGATTACAGGAAAGAATCTGTCACTGTAGGTTAGTGCGCCAACAGTCCCTACATTGACTGCACTCACCGCAGTGGGATTAAAGTGTTTAAACATGTCACCCCCTCCTCACCTAACAATGCTGAATGCCTGTCCCCTTCTGGCATTCCCTGTATCCAGCACTGCCATGGCAACAATATATGACATGTAGGCCTAGAAATGTGAGAAAAGCCCGCGTGCGCTTCCTGCCGGCCATTCTGGGGCTTTGGGTGTCCTCATAGCGCCTGGAAAATAGACGCTACAACGGCCCAATTTTTAAGCCAGAATGACACTCTGGGATCGAGTTTCCGCTCGCTGACACCAGTAATATCAACGCAATCCGGGCAGAATTGGTCGAACTGGTGCAAAAGATCGAGGAACTTTACACTGGTTCAAGATTCAATTCCCCCGGATCTGACCCCGCCCACAAAACTGGCCATGCCCCCAGGATGAAATTGCAAGATTCCACCAATCGTGTTGGTTCAGGAAGGCTCTTCATTTTGCACTCAGTTTCTTAGCTGCACAGGCACTAGTAGGCACGTCTTAAAACTTTTTTTCACATCAAAATATATTTTGTTTACTAAGATACTGGCTAGTGTACTTCAATGAAACCATTAAATGGTTCAGCATAGTTTTTCTTTAATGTCATTTTCAGTGATTTTAAATCGGGTTACTCCCAGGTGGTGGACTGGACACTGTGAATAAAAATGCTTATTTTTGGTGCTAAACCCATTTTCAGCCGTATTAATCAAACTGCACCAGGTTACCACTCTTAAATATATCAAGGAATACTTTGAAATGGAAAGAAAAAAAAAGGAACAATTACGTTCTGTTACGCTGCCCAATTGCGCTTATTCATAGGAGATTTCACGGTTGTGATTGTGCAAATGCGTTTTAGCTTAGTTTAACCAGCACAATTTTGAGCACTTTTGGGGCGCAATTTCCCGATTGCGCCAAAAACAGGAACTCTAACCCACTGTCTTCAATGTCTCATTTAATTGCACCCACCCGTATCTGGGCTAACACTTCTAATGGTGTATGTAACACCTAAAAACCTGTCAGTTGCAATGATGGTGGAGCCCAGCACGTGAGTGCAAAAGACAAGGCTGAAGTGTTTGCAACCATCTTCAGCCAGAAGTGCCGAGTGGATGATCCATATCGGCCTACTCCTGAGGTCCCCACCATCAGAAGACAGTCTTCAGCTAATTCGATTCCCTCCACGTGACATCAAGAAACAGCTGAGCGCACTGGATACAGCAAAGGCTATTGGTCCCGACAACATCCCGGCTGAAGACTAGTGCTCCAGAACTAGCCGCACCTCTAGCCAAGCTGTTCCAGCACAGCTACAACACTGGCACCTATCCGACAATGTGGAAAACTGCCCAGGTATGTCCTGTCCACAAAAAGCAGGACAAATCCAATCTGGCCAATTACCGCCCCATCAGTCTACTCTCAATCATCAGCAAAGTGATGGAAGGTGTCATTGACAGTGCTATCAAGCAGCACTTACTCACTAATAACCTGCTCACTGATGCCCAGTTTGGGTTCTGCCAAGACCACTCGGCTCCCAACCTCATTACAGCCTCGGTCCAAACATGAGGTGAGAGTGAATGCCCGAGATATCAAGGCAGCATTTGACCAAGTGCGGCATCAATGAGCCCTAGTAAAACTGAAATCAATGGCAATCAGGGGGAAAACTCTCCACTGGCTGGAGTCATACCTAGCACAAAGGAAGATGGTTGTGGTTGTTGGAAGCCAATCATCACAGGCCCAGGACATCGCTGCAGGAATTCCTCAGTGCAGTGTCCTAGGCCCAACCATCTTCAGCTGCTTCATCAATGATCTTCCCTCCAACATAAGGTCAGAAATGGGGATGTTCGCTGATGACTGCAGTGTTCAGTGCCATTCACAACTCCTCAGATAATGAAGCAGTCCATGCCCGCATGCAACAAAACCTGGACGACGTTCAGGCTTGGGCTGATAAGTGGCAGGTAACATTCGCGCCACAGAAGTGCCAGGCAATGACTATCTCCAACAAGCGAGAGTCTATCACTGCCCCTAGACATTCAACGGCATTACCATCGTCGAATCCCCCACCATCAACATCCTGGGGGTCACCACTGACCAGAAACTTAACTGGACCAGCCACATAAACACTGTGCCAACAAGAGCGGGTCAGAGGCTAGGTATTCTGCGGCGAGTGTCTCACCTCCTGACTCCCCAAAGCCTTTCCACCATCTACAAGGCACAAGTAAGGAGTGTGATGGAATACTCTCCACTTGCCTGGATGAGTGCAGCTCCAACAACAGTCAAGAAGCTCAACACCATCCAGGACAAAGTAGCCCACTTGAGTGACACCCCATCCACCACCTTAAACATTCACTCCCTCCACCACCGGCATACCGTGGCTGCAGTGTATACCATCTATAAGATGCACTGCAGCAACTCACCAAGGCTTCTTCGGCAGCACCTCCCAAACCTGCGACCTCTACCACCTAGAAGGACAATGACAGTAGGCGCATGGGAACACCACCACCTCCAAGTTCCCCTCCAAGTCACACACCATCCTGACTTAAAGTATATCGCCAATCCTTCATCGTCGCTGGGTCAAAATCCTGGAACTCCCTCCCTAACAGCACTGAGGGAGTACCGTGACCACACGGACTGCAGCGGTTTAAGAAGGCGGCTCACCACCACCTTCTCAAGGGCAACTAGGGATGGGTAATAAATGCTGGCATTGCCAGCGACGCCCACATCCCATAAACAAATAAAAAGAAAATGAATAGGCAGGAATTTGGTGCAATGTGGCAACGTCCAAAAATGGTAATAGGTCAAATGCATTCTCAATTTCATGTTTATTCCTATTTGAAAGTTGACATAATTCACAAAAAACATAGTTATAAGTGGGATATATGCTAGCTTTCCACTGATACCCAATTTTATGTAACTCACTGAAGCATCAACCCACTAAGTCAGTATCAATACCAAGGTTCCACAGGCTAAAATCCCAGCAACATTTTTTTTAGTGAGTGAGTAAGTAATCCGTCTGAGTGCAAGAAAAAAAGGTCACAGTAAGAACCTGATAAATTACTGTTTTTAAAAAAAACAGAAAAAAAGTTGCAAACTGTAGATCTTAAAATAAATCAAAACCCTCCTCACTTACCAATGTTTACATTATTAAGGAGAAACAATGTTAACACGTCGTCATAAGAACATAAGAAATAGGAGCAGGAGTAGGCCAGATGGCCCTTTGAGCCTGCTCCACCAATTGTAGTGTATGTACCCGTCTACCTTTAAGGGAACTATTGAATGTAACCGTTCACCTTTAAGAGAACTACTTTAGGTGTGGCACTATTTGTTTGGCTTCTGTATACTGTAATACCGATAGTGACCACACCAGTATATAAGTGTTGTGGCAGGATTGCTGGGGCAGATTCGCCCGGACCTTCGAATAGTAAAGACCTGTTTTGTTTGTTACTTCTGAAGTCTGTGTATTTATTAACTGCACAACCCACAGACTTTACAGTGGCGACGAGTCCGATCGTACCCTGCGGCAAGATTACCAAAGCAAGAAGAGCGTCGAAGAGAGGCAACCGCCCTCGTCGTGCTGCTGGAAGAAAACACGAGGCTGCAGCAGGAGAAAGGTGGAAGACTTTAGCAACAAAAGCTTCCATTAGCAACAGGCACTGACTACCCTTCTACCACGGTGCGGAGTGAGCCGATCAGCAGGGAACAAGGCGGCCGCGGAGACTGTGAGTAGGGGAAGGTGTAGAAGTATCCGGAGGATAAGGGCAGAGCACTCGACCTCGGTCGAGGGGGAGCTGTGCCGGCCAAAAGTCGGGTCCAACGGCGTCGGGTGACAGCCGGACCGCGATCGGCGGGAAAAATCCGGGCAGCGACCGCAGCCACGAAGCGCTGAGCCTGCGAGTAGGCGCGGGAAGAGAAACCCAGCCGCAGCCGGGGAGGGAAACACCGGTCTGCGAGAGGGCTGGGGAGGCGAACGGGAACCGTGCGGGTGAGAGCCGGGTGCGGAGAGAGAGACTGCGAGGAGCCAGTCCAGCGGCTGAGCTGTTCTCCACCAACGGGGTACTCAGAGCCGGCAAAACCGAACGTGCGGGAGTGGGTGAGAGACACAGCCGAAAACGGGGTGAGAGACTGCGCGAGAGCCAGTCCAGCGGCTGAACTGTTCTCCACCAACGGGGTACCCAGGGCCGGTAGCACCAAACGTGCGGGTGAGAGAGCGACAGAGCCGGGGACGGAGAGAGAGACTGCGTGAGAGCCAGTCCGGCGGCTGAACTGTCCTCCGTTAACGGGGTGTACCCAGCGCCGGTAGAGCCGTGCGGGCGGGAGGAAAAGACATAGCCGAGTAAGGGGAGCTGTGCGGAAGCCAGCCAGCGGCTGAACCTGTCCGCTGTGGGGGAAGCGTACCCCTTCCACCGGGAAGAAACGCGGGAAGCCGCCATTAGGCGGAGAAGACGCCAGAAGCGGGAAACCGCCATTGAAGTGGGCGGGGCGAGAAAGGAAGAGCGGGAAACCGCCATTTTCGCGGGAAAACCGCCATCTTGATTGACATACCGCCATTGAAGCGGGCGGGGAGAGAAGGAAAGAGCGGGAAACCGCCGATTTCGCGGGAAAACCGCCATCTTAGAAACAAACAAATAAATAAGAATACTTAAAGAAATACTGGTGCTGCTCCCAAGGGAAGAAAAATAGAAGACTGGGCCATGTACGTGGAACGCATCGAGATCTATTGTGAAGCCAACAAAATAGAGGAAGACGACAAGGCGATAACATTGTTAAACTCGATGGGCGCAAAGACATACGGGCTCTTGAAGGATTTACTAGCACCAGCTAAACCGGCAGATCAGTCTTTCGAAGAGATCGTGGTTGTTCTGAAGGACCACTTGAACCCCACACCGTTGATGTTGGCTGAACGATTCAAATTCTATGCAAGAACGCAACGGAAAGACGAAAACAACGCAGAATACTTGGTTGAACTGCGTAGGCTAGCGAAATACTGCCAGTTCGGAGGGAATCTGACAGAGGCACTGCGAGACAAGTTCGTAGGCGGATTGTCCAAGGAAGGGACGCAAAAGCGCCTACTAGAAGAGAACGACCTTACACTTGACAGGGCTGTCCTTATAGCCGCGTCACACGAAGCCGCAGCGAAAGGAACGGCGGAAATGCAACTAAAGGCGGCGGCGCTCGGGGTGGACCAAACTACCTCGAGTACAACAAAATGCTATCGTTGTGGGAAGACAACACACGACCAGAATCAATGCTGGTTTAAGAACCAAGAATGTAGGAAATGTGGCAAACTGGGTCACATCGCTAAGGTATGCCGGTCAGGGAAGAAGACCAACAACCAAAGGAAGCCATCACAAGAAAAGTACAACAAAGTATACAAGGGGGCTGAGAAGAGTTCAGACGAACAGAATCCAGACTCAGATCCAAACGGCCAGGAGCTGGGTAGTCTGAGTATCCACCATGTGAGTAAGGAAGCTGACCTACAAACTATCTGGGTCATGCTAAAAATAGCTGGAGTCCAAGTGAAAATGGAGTTGGACACTGGATCAGCTGTATCAGTCATAAATCGAGGGGATTACCACCGGCTATTCTCACACATACCCTTAAGAGATACCAAGTTCGTATTGCAGACATACACGGGGCATAAAGTATACCCCATGGGAAAAATAAGAGTCAAGGTGAGAGATAGGGGTAAAGAACACCCAAGAATGAACTTGTATGTACTACATGAGGGAGGACCACCACTTCTAGGACGGGAGTGGATCAAGAAAATAGACATGGAATGGCACTACCTACAAGCAATGACGAGTGAGGACTCGGTGCAGACAAGCAGCTCAGACTCTGAGCCGGAAGACGATAAGTCCAGCCCACGTATGAAAAACAAGGTTAACATGAACTCACTGACTAAGGTTGGAAAAACGATGGCGTGCATAAAGACAGAGAATTCTGAGTCTGTTCAAGTCACAGACATATGCATTACGGAGGAACACCGAGCTCGAACTCAACGTTATTTCAAAGTACGACAACAATTCGAACAATTAAGTTACCGTCTCGTACAGGAGATGAAAACAATGAAAAAGTTCTATGACACCGAATGGGAGAGTCTGGAAAGACAACAGAACCTGCTGGCTCAAGCAGAGAGCGACCATAGAGCCATCGTGACCAATTACCGATCACACCTCCCTTATGATGTTCAGGAGTTAGAATATTTGCATGATCTAGAGATACAGCATAAAGGCAAACCACGCTACACTGAGGATTTTGTTCTGCAATTGGAGATGGAGCTAGTGCAGGCAAGGTTAAGAGAAGCTGAATCGCAGTGTGCACTTAAAGAGATGCAGAAAAAAATCTTGGACATGGAAAAGAGAAACGCTTCTTTACCTGATGTGAATAATGTGGCCATGTTGCAAGAGGAGCTTATCACTCAGTTAAATGAAAATAAAGGGAAAATGACTGAGATAGACTGCAAGAATAAAGAAGATTTGATGGCAGTGAGACTTCAAGAGGCAGATAGCATAGCAGCCTTGGCTGAACTCCAACAGGAAATTGCGAAAGAAGCAAATGAAGAGGAATCTTCAGGAAGCCGGGATTTTATTCCAGTTCTTCTCTACGACTCCTTACAAGCAGAGTGTGAGAAGTGGAAAGAACAGTATGAACAGGCCCAGGCTACAATTCTGGAGGGGATTAACTCGGCAACCTCCGAAAAGCTAGTTTCAGTAGAAGCATATGAACAACTAAAGGTTGAACATGAGCAAGAAGTCCAAAGGCTGCAGGAAATTCTTGATGAGCTCAAGGCCAAGACAGACTCATCGGTAGAAGTTCCATCCATAGATGAGAATTTAGCGGTGAAAGACATGGCAGAACATGAAAGACAAGATGTCCAAGAACTCATAAAAATATTGGAGGAAACCCAAGACAAATATGAGGCGGCAATGACCGAGGTTCAACGACTTGAAGAGCAGAGTCAACTGGGAATCCTTTCAGTGGAAGGGAAGGAAACTATAAGAAACACAGAGACTGTAAGAATGGGCTCTGAACATGAACTTGGGAGCATCAAGGCGCAACTTCTTCGAGCGCTTGAAACCAAAGTACAAGAGGAAAGGAAGGTGAAAGCATTGGAGGGAAAGGTGGATGAAATGGTGAAGACTCTGATCCACAGAGTCCCCGCGGAAGAGTTAACGGTCAGCCAACTCCTTCACATGCTGAGAGACAAGACTCCACAATGGGAACACGAGCTTCAATCTGCAAAGGGAAGGAATTCGGAGCTCCCAAAAGTTCCAGAAATAACTGAGGTGGCAACACAGATTTTGTGTTACAGTTTACTCTATGAAGAGTTCGTTGAATCACGTCAATGTGAACAGAAGAATGTTGAAACAGCTGCTTCAGTAGAAGGATTAAATAGCCTGATACCGCAATCCCCGGTGGAAGGGAAGGTATTGAACTCACAAATGAGGTCAGTAGTGAAGGAATGGCAGACAACCCAGGAAGAGCGGGATGAATATGAATGCATGAAGAAGTCTTTTCAAGAAAGATGTCTAGGGAAGGAACCACCGTCAGCTAACGTCCAGACGGGTGAGGAGGAAGAAGAAGGCTCGCTCGCTGGCCTAACTCAGGACGAACCCGAATATTACCATGACCTGTTGAGTGACACTGAATATTACGAGGATGTGGTCTGCCCAGCTTGTGATGAAAACTCCCAAAGTGCTGAAATCCGGAGGAAGCACTTAAGGTCTAAGGAACATAGAGAGTTGGTGGCGCTACAGCTGGCAGCCGAGAAAGGAGCTCCGAGAGTTTCAAAAAGGCAGAAAAGAAAAAGAAGAAGCAGAAGATAATAACTGTCTAAAATATTAGCACTTCTACCATCTCAGGCGGAACACTACGAAAGGAGCTAAATTAGTTGAAAAACTGGAAAATGTCAAGACAGCCAGTTGGTTGTAAAAGTCCGCACTGCTGGTTCAACAGGACGAAAGTTCAAGCTGTTACGTCAAGAAAAAGGCTATGGAGGAGTCACGCTAGCCAGGTGAACCGGCTACACCAAAGAAATGTTGTTCGGAACGAGTCAAGATCAGAGACTGAATCTATGAACTGTTTCCGCAGAGACTGAACCTGTGAACTGTTCCCACCGAGATTATATCTGTAAATTGTTTTATATGACATTGACTCCACCGAGATTATATCTGTAATTGTTTATAGGAAGTTGAAGATATGTATGTTTAACGGAGACTCTGTAAGTAATAAGCTAAAAAGGGAGGATTGTAGTGTATGTACCCGTCTACCTTTAAGGGAACTATTGAATGTAACCGTTCACCTTTAAGAGAACTACTTTAGGTGTGGCACTATTTGTTTGGCTTCTGTATACTGTAATACCGATAGTGACCACACCAGTATATAAGTGTTGTGGCAGGATTGCTGGGGCAGATTCGCCCGGACCTTCGAATAGTAAAGACCTGTTTTGTTTGTTACTTCTGAAGTCTGTGTATTTATTAACTGCACAACCCACAGACTTTACACCAATCAACAAGATCATGGCTGATCTTCGACTTCAATTCCACTTTCCCAACTGATCCCTATGTCCCTTGATTCCCTCAGAGTCCAAAAATCTATCGATCTCTGTCTTGAATATACTCAATGACTGAGCCTCCACAGCCCTCTGGGGTAGAGAATTCCAAAGATTCACTACCCTTTGAGTGAAGAAATTTCTCCTCATCTCAGTCCTAAATGGCCGACCCCTTATCCTCAGACTGTGACCCCTGGTTCTAGACTCTCCCGCCAAGGGAAATAGCCTTTCAGCATCTACCCTGTCAAGCCCTCTCAGAATCTTATATGTTTCAATGAGGTCACCTCTCATTCTTCTAAACTCCAGAGAGTATAGACTCAATCTACTCAATCTCTCCTTGTAGGACAGCCCACTCATCCCAGGAATCAATCTAGTGAACCTTCGCTGCACTCCCTCTATGGCAAGTATATCCTTCCTTAGGTACGGAGACCAAAACTGTACACAATACTCCAGGCGTGATCTCACCAAAGCCCTGCACAATTGCAGCATTGACGACTGCTATAGTCCAGATTTCCATTCCCTCTGTAGAGGCCTGGCAGAGTTCTGGGGGTAAAAATTTGGTAGCGTCCCTGCGCTACCTTCACCGGTGTGCTAATTTTAGCGCCATGAAAAAGTTAGCGCCCCCGCGGCTGATTTTCCCAGGTAGCGCCCCGATCGTGAAGGGATCGTGAGTGCCTGGCTCACGGAGAGCAGCCGGCACCCCACGCGGGGGCTTCATGGGGGCCGGGGACAGCAACGGGGGCAGGTGCTGGCAGATGGCCAGCAACAAAAATGGCTGCCCGCCACCTCCCCTTTAACTAGCGCCGCCCCGGCCGCAGGTAGGCCCCCCTGACTCCGTCGGACATAGCGTTCGGCGGTAAGTCGGGGGACGCCACCCAATATTACAGCCAGAGCGCGAGCGGGGCACTGTGCATGGCGATGACGTTATTGCCAGTGGTGCAGCGCCGCGCGGCGCTAATGGTTAGCGCTGCCGCTAACCTCCCTCTGAGGGCGCTAACGGGAGTTGCAAATCAACCAAATTTAGCCCCCCTGATGTTTGGAAATACAGCCGATCAATTCACCATTCTGTTGTATAGGTTTAGTCAGTAAAAAATGTCAGATTTAACGCATAATGTAAAAGACATTTTATGGGTGCGATTTTAAAACTTCGTGCCTGGCAAGAACTGGGTAGGTAACCAGTTAAAATTCGCTGGGTTACCTATCTGTGGAAAAGCTGTCTGAATACTGCCGACTGCCATTTTTACTCAGGCTTCTGGACGGGCCTTGACTGCAATTTAACTCAGGCCTCAGCAAGGAAGCTGATGTACCATTCCCACCAGACCAAACAGAGAGGGTACATTGCTGGGAACATGAAGAGGTCCAAACAGGTACTTTTTTTTGTACATTCCTTTGTGGGGCCAGGTGGCCACGAGAATGCTCCTCCAGGCCCCACAAGGAACGCTGCAGCCTCCCCTGCCATGGATGTCGGACCTTCCCACCCGCGAGAACCTCCCAGAACCTTCTTCCACAAAATTGCCTTCATTCCTGTGGCCTGAATATCCAGAGGCTTCTCACTCACTTCCTGCCCGTTCTCCGAGCAGGAAGTGGACCGGTGGGAATGGGGCCTGGGAGATAAAGTACTACTGCAGCAGCTGAGTTTCGAACTTTAACCTTGCACCCTCTGTAAACCTGAACTCATCCAAAACTCTGCTGCCCGTATCCTAACTCGCACCAAGTCCCGTTCACCCATCACCCCTGTGCTCGCTGGCCTACACTGGCAACGCCTCGCTTTTAAAATTCTCATTGTTGTTTTCAAATCCCTCCATGGTCTCGCCCCTCCCTATCTCTGTAACCTCCTCCAGCCCCACAACCCTCCAAAATCTCTGCGCTCTTCCAATCCTGGCCTCTTGAGCATCTCTGATTTTAATCGCTCAACTACTGGCGGCCGTGCCTTCAGCTGCCGAGGCCCTAAACTCTGCAATTTCCTCCCTAAACCTCTCTACCTCTCTCCTTCTTTAAGATGTTCCTTAAAACCTACTGCTTTGACCAATCTTTTGGTCACCTGTCTCTAATATCTCTTTTTGTGGCTCAGTGTCAAATTTTGTTCGATAATTGCTCCTGTGAAGCAACTTGGGACGTTTTACAACATTAAAGGCGCTATATAAATGCAAGTTGTTGTTGTCACCCACCCAGCCACAACCTGCCCTGAGTTAAAATCGGGGCCAATATTATCTTAAGTAATTATTCCTACTGCAAATTCAGTAATGCAAATTGATAGAACATACTCTAACAATTCCTTTCCCAGTAAAAAGAAAGAGGAACTAAAGAAAATATCGTCAGATTTCAGCACAGGAAAGCTCCATCTGTCTCCCAGCACACTGGTGTCACGGAGTGTGCTAATTGCTCCCAAAAGCAAATTAAATTCCCTTGTTCTGGTTAACCTTAATTCCACAAATCCACAATGAGGTATATGTGGCAACGTCCATGGAAACATTAATTATAGAATCATAGAATGATACAGCACAGAAGGAGGACATTTGGCCCATCGTACCTGTGCTGGCTGTTTGAAGGAGCTTTCCAATTAGTCCCACTCCCCTGCTCTTTCCCCATAGCCTGGCAATTTTTTTCCTTTTATAGTATTTATCCAATTCCCTTTTTGAAAGTTACTATTGAATCTGCATCTACCACCCTTTCAGGCAGTGCATTTCAGATCATAACAGCCCGCTGCGTAAAAAAATTCTCCTCATTTCCCCCCGGTACCTTTGCCAATTATTTTAAATCAGTGTCCTCTGGTTCCCCACTCTCCTGCCAGTGAAAACAGTTTCTCCTCCTTTATTATTCTAATAATTCAATCCCTTTATTGTCTACTTTGCCCTTTCATTACCTTTTCTTGGTTCTAGGCTACAACCCTCTGAGATATCTGCGCTCCTCTAATTCTGGCCTCTTGAGCATCCTTGATTTTAATCACTCCACCATTGGAGGCCATGCCTTCAGCTGTCGAGGCCCCTAAGCTCTGGAATTCCCTTCCTAAACCTTTCCGCTTCTCTACCTCTCTCTCCTCCTTTAAGATGCTGCTTAAAATCTACCTCTTGGACCAAGCTTTTGGTCATTTGTTCCAATATCTCTTTATGTGGCTCGGTGTCAAATTGTGTTTGATAATCGCTCCTGTGAAGTACTTTGGGATGTTTTACTACGTTAAAGGCGCTATGTAAATGCAAGATGTTGTTGTAGGCTGTTTAAGATCTCTATAAATATCTGACTTAGTAGAGGTTAAATTCAACTTGGGGGGGGGGGGCGGGGAGGGGATGCGCAAAATGGGCGTTAGTGGATTGGCCACCCATCATACACCCTGGGCCGATTATGCTTTCCATTGAAGTCAATGGAAAGGGAATTCAGGCAGGTGTGTAACAGACCTCTGATCCACTTTTGAAGGTCTTACACCTCCCCTCCCCCTGCCTCTGAAGTTGAATTTGTTTTTGTTATGAATTAACCTTCAGTGTAAAATTAATACAGTGCATCCTGTTGAGAATTTGGGAGTCAGGCAAACACATGAGGTAGTGAGGCCTGGCATTCACAGTGCCCACATTTTCAAATAACCCGCACCCTCTACCATCTGGAAGGACAAGGGCAGCAGGTGCATGTGAACACCATCACCTCCATCTTCCCCTAACACACCATGCCGACTTCAACCTATAGCGCCGATCCTTCATCGTCGCTGGGCCAAAGTCCTGGATCTCCCTCCCTAACAGCACTGTGGGAGCACCTTCACCAAATGGACTGCAGCAGTTCAAGAAGGTGGCTCACCACCACCTTCTCAAGGGCAATTAGGGATGGGCAATAAATGCTGGTCTTGTCAGCAACTCCCACATCCCATGAATGAATGAAAAAAATATAAAAAGTGGATGTTATAAATGCAGATGTCCATATGAGAATAATAGGACAAAATATTTTGACTAGATGATGCAAATTAAAATTTTATATCATTTTAGTGACTTACTTGTCACATCATTCACAAATGCAGACATTATAAATTCTAAAATTCAATACGACACCACTCAACACCTCATACAGAATTTTAAGCACTCTATCTCTCTTCATAAATATACATATAGTAAGACCAGACATCGGGGTCGATTTTATCTCAGGTGCGGGGAATTGGCGGGTTCCCTGAATTTAGTGATTCCGACACAATTGTAAATGGGTCTGTGAGATTGATGCAAATTTAACACAATTGGTCAATTGATTTCCAGCATGTGGGAAGCCTTGGCAATTGAGTATTTCCAGTCAGAAAGTCGCAGAATATGACGTCATCATTGCTGCTGTTTTTAAGGTCCACAGCAAGCCTTGCTTCCTCTGCAGGCTTCCAACCTTCAACATTAAGATGGAACAGGAGCCTGCAGGAGGAACGGCCAGCGGGAGGGCCAGATCTGCGCCCAAATTTGAAGAGGCTTCACTACAGGCATTATTGGATGGTGGTAGGGCCCACAGGGAGGTCCTCTTCCCTTCTTCAGGGAGGAAGAGGCCTCCCAGCCAGACCAAGGCTGTGTGGCTAGAGGTGGCAGGTCAAGTCAACTCCTTGGGGCTAACACGAAGAATGTGGTTGCAGTGCAGGAAAAGATTCCAGGACCTTCTTCGCACTGGAAAAGTAAGTACTGTATGATGTTTCCATCACCCTCAATCTGATCCCCATTGCCTTTCCTCACCAGCACTCAGCTTTAGCAATCTCTTCCTGCACATCCCACTAGACACTCACATCCATGCACCCTTACACATTCCCTCTCTCTCTATGCTCACATTCACACAACTATGCCACCATGCAGCCCTCACACTCCCTCTCACTCTGATGCTTTGAACACAACTGACAACACACAGGGAGGGCCCTTGGTATTGCAACCTCACTCCATCTTTGTCTCCTTCTAAGTATCTATGCTATGCAATCTCTGCACTCACTCCTTCATTCTCACTCAACCTCCACTGACAACCATGTGTGCCAGAAATGCATCCAGCTGCAGCTACTAGCGGACCATATTGAGGCGCTGGAGCTGCGGATGGATGAGTTTTGGAGCATTCGCGATGCTGAGAGGGTCGTGGATTACACGTTTAGTGAGTTGGTCACACCGCAGGTTAGGGCTGCACAGGCAGAACGGAAATGGGTGACCATCAGGCAGAGCAGTAGAGGCAGGCAGGTAGTGCAGGGGACCCCTGTGGCCATCCCCCTTTCAAACAGGTATACCGATTTGGATACTGTTGAGGGGGATGACTTACCAGGGGAAGGCAGCAGCAGCCAACTTCCTGGCACCAGGGGTGCTTCTGCTGCTCAGGAAGGGAGGAAAAAGAGTGGGAGAGCAATAGTGGTAGGGGATTCTACCGTAAGGAGAACAGATAGGCGTTTCTGTGGCCATAGATGTGACTCCAGGATGGTTTGTTGCCTCCCTGGTGCCAGGGTCAAGGATGTCACTGAACGGCTGCAGGGCATTCTGAAGGGGGAGGGTGAACAGTCAGAGGTCGTGGTTCACATTGGGACCAATGACATGGGTAGGAAGAAGGATGAGGTCCTGCAGCAAGAATTTAGGGAGCTAGGTAGCAGATTAAAGAACAGGACCTCAAAGTTTGTAATCTCTAGATTACTCCCAGTGCCACATGCTAGTGAGTATAGGAATAGGAGGATAGAGCAGATGAATGCTTGGCTAAAGAGTTGGTGCAGGAGGGAGGGCTTTAGTTTCCTGGATCACTGGGCCTGCTTCTGGGGAAGGTGGGACATGTACAAGTTGGACGGGTTGCACCTGAACCAGAGCGGGACAAATATCCTTGCGGGGAGGTTTGCTAGCACTGTTCAGGGGGGTTTAAACCAAAATGGCAGGGGGTTGGGAACCTGAGCAGGGAGACAGAGGAAAGGGAAACAGGGATAAAAGCAAAAGATAGGAAGGAGAAAAACTAAAGTGACAGTCAGAGAAATCAACAGTTTAAATCAAACGTGGCCACAGTAAATAATAATTCTAATAGGCCTAAGAGCGTTAAAAAAACAAGCCTGAAGGCTTTGTGTCTTAATGCGAGGAGCATTTGTAATAAGGTGGACGAATTGGCTGCGCAAATAGAGGCAAACGAATATGATTTGGTTGGGATTACGGAAACGTGCCTCAAGGATGGCCAAGACTGGGAACTCAACATCCAGGGGTATTCGATATTCAGGAAAGATAGGCAAAAAGGAAAGGGAGGTGGGGTAGCATTACTGGTTAAAGAAGGGATTAATACAATTGTAATGAAGGATATTAGCTCTGATGATGTGGAATCTGTATGGGTAGAATTGAGAAATACTAAGGGGAAAAAAAAGACTAGTGGGAGTGGTATATAGACCTCCAAACAGTAAGGCGGAGGTTGGGGATGGCATTAAAAGGGAAATTAAAGAAGCGTGCAATAAGGGCACAGCAGTCATCATGGGTGACTTTAATCTACATATAGATTGGGCCAACCAAATTAGTAACAATACTGTGGAGGAGGAATTCCTGGAGTGTTTACGGGATGGTTTCCTGGACCAATATGTCAAGGAACCAACCAGAGATCAGGCCATCTTAGACTGGGTATTATGTAACGAGAAAGGATTAATTAGCAATCTTGTTGTACGATGCCCCTTGGGTCGGAGCGATCATAATATGATCGAATTCTTCATTAAGATGGAGAATGCAGTAGTTGACTCAGAGACTAGGGTCCTCAATTTAAATAAAGGAAACTACGATGGTCTGAGGAGTGAGTTGGGTAGGATTGATTGGGAAATGGCACTCAAAGGGTTGACGGTGGATAGGCAATGGCAAACATTCAAAGGCCGAATGGATGAGCTGCAGAATTTGTTCATCCCAGTTTGGCATAAAAATAAAACAAAAAAGGTGACTCAACCGGGGCTAACAAGGGAAATTAGGGATAGCATAAGATCCAAGGAGAGGACATATAAATTGGCCAGAAAAAGCAATAATCCTGAGGATTGGGAGCAGTTTAGGATTCAACAAAGGAGGACAAAGGGATTAATTAAGAAAGGGAAAATATAATATGAGAGTAAGCTAACGGGTAACATAAAAACTGACTGTAAAAGCTTTTATAGATATGTGCAGAGAAAAAGATTGGTGAAGTCAAGCGTAGGTCCCTTGAAGTCAGAATCAGGGGAATTTATAATGGGAAACAGAGAAATAACAGACCAACTAAATTCATACTTTCATTCTGTCTTCACAAAGGAGGACACAAATAACCTCCCAGAGATGCCGGGGAACATAGGGTCTGATGAAAGGGTGGAACTGAAAGAAATCAGTATTTGTAGGGAAATGGTGTTAGGAAAATTGATGGGACTGAAGGCCGATAAATCCCCAAGGCCTGATAATCTACATCCCAGGGTACTTAAGGAAGTGGCCCTAGAAATAGTAGATGCATTGCTGGTCATCTTCCAGAACTCGATAGACTCTGGAACAGTACCCATGGATTGGAGGGTAGCTAATGTTACCCCACTATTCAAAAAAGGTGGTAGAGAAAAAGCGGGGAATTATAGACCGGTAAGCCTGACATCGGTAGTGGGGAAAATGCTAGAGTCAATTATAAAAGATGTAATAGCAGAGCACTTGGAAAGCAGTGACAGGATCGGACAAAGTCAACATGGATTTACAAAAGGTAAATCATGCTTGACTAATCTTCTGGAATTTTTTGAGGATGTAACTGGTAAAATAGATAAGGGAGAACCAGTGGATGTGGTGTATTTGGACTTTCAGAAGGCTTTCAATAAGGTCCCATATAAGAGATTAGCATTCAAAATTAAGGCACATGGGATTGGGGGCAAGGTATTGACTTGGATAGAGAACTGGTTGGCGGACAGAAAGCAAAGAGTTGGAATAAACGGGTCATTTTCCGAGTGGCAGGCAGTGACTAGTGGGGTACCGCAAGGATCGGTCCTAGGACCCCAGCTGTTCACAATATATATTAATGATCTGGACGAGGGAATTGGATGTAATATCTCCAAATTTGCAGACGACACAAAGCTGGGTGGGAGGGTAAGCTGTGAGGAGGATGTCGTGAAACTCCAGTAAGATTTGGACAGGTTGGGTGATTGGGCAGAAACATGGCAAATGCACTATAATGTGGATAAATGTGAGGTTATCCACTTTGGTGGCAAAAACAGGAAGGCAGATTATTATTTGAATGGCAATAGATTGGGAGAAGGGGAAGTGCAAAGAGACCTGGGTGTTCTTGTGCACCAGTCGCTGAAGGTAAGCTTGCAGGTGCAGCAGGCGGTTAAGAAGGCAAATGGTATGTTGGCCTTCGTAGCAAGAGGGTTCGAGTACAGGAACAAGGATGTCTTGCTACAGTTGTACAGGGCCTTGGTGAGACCACACCTTGAGTATTGTGTGCAGTTTTGGTCGCCTTACCTGAGGAAGGATGTTCTTGCCATGGAGGGAGTGCAGCGAAGATTCACCAGGCTGATACCTGGGATGGCAGGAATGACGTATGAGGAGAGATTGTGTCGATTGGGCTTATACTCACTGGAGTTTAGAAGATTGAGAGGGGGTCTCATCGAAACCTATAAAATTCTGTCAGGCCTGGACAGACTAGATGCAGGAAGGATGTTTCTGATGGCCGGGGAGTCCAGAACCAGGGGTCATAGTCTAAGGATAAGGGGTAAGCCATTTAGGACTGAAGTGAGGAGGAATTTCTTCACCCAGAGAGTGGTGAACCTGTGGAATTCTCTGCCACAGAGGGCAGTGGAGGCCAGTTCATTAAATATATTCAAGAAAGAGTTGGATATATTTCTTAAGGCTAAAGAGATCAAGGGATATGGGGAGAAGGCAGGGACAGGGTACTGAATTTGGATGATCAGCCATGATCTCATTGAATGGCAGAGCAGGCTCGAAGGGCCGAATGGCCTACTCCTGCTCCTATCTTCTATGTTTCTATGTTTGTCTCCCTCATTGCAGGAAAAGAGAGCTCACAACAGGAGAGAGCGAGCCAGGACAGGAGGAGGGCCGCCCTCATTAGCCCAGCTCACCCCCTGGGAGGAAGGCGTGCTGGAGATTGCCGCGGCTGACTGAGATGTGGACGTTGAGGAAGGACAGGCAGGAGCATCTCCGCAAGCTGGTGACAGAATAGTTTTCCATCTCTCTCATTGGCATTGCATGAGTCGCTGATAATGATTCTGAAGCTACATCATATGGACTTATGATCATCTGCAAAATGCAATGTGCACGTAACCTTGCCATCACATCTCTAACTTTTTCCTTGACTCCCCCACAGGACCATCGAGAGCCCCCGTCCCCACGGTGCAGGAGGAAGAGCCTGAGCAGCCAGACTCCTCAGAGGAATCTGCAACCTCTGAGGGCGCAGCGTCATCAGAAATAAGCGCACCCAGCACCAGCGCAGACACTCACACCTTGGTGGGACCTTCGGGACATAGAGCAGTGTTGTCACCTGGTGTATCACAGCTCACAAGTGAGCATCAGCAGATTGTGGAGACAGGGATAGCAGTGGAGAGTCCTAGTTGGAGGGCGCAGGACTCTGCCAGCTCGGCTCAGCTGTATGTCGACCCTCTGCCTCTGGGTCCATCCATAAGATCAGCGGGACTGTGTTTTGATTTCTTTTTGGGTTCAATAAAGACTCATTTCTGAAAGAGAATGTTGTTTAATCTAAAGTCTTGTTCAAGACTTTCTACAGCTTTTTACAGAACACACTATGCTGTGATGCATCTAGAATGAAACTGAAAGTAAAACTCCTCTGGACTGCTTGTCTCTCACATGACCTCTGCTGGTCAGGCATAAGTAATCAAAAACACAGACAAATATGCTGTAAGGCATAAGTAATCAAACACAGACAAATATCATCACTATTTGCTGATATCCTTACATCTCCCTTTCTTAAAACAAAAGTATTTTACTTTTAACTAACAACATTTAATGAACTTACATCATCATTATCATGATCAAGGTTTTTTACCCTTGCTTTGTGTGTTCACATGAAATATGTCAATACACTAGAACTTGAAGAAAGAATAAGATAACATTACTTCCTTCTTTAACAATAGTCCTTAAATTTGCTCAATGAGTCTCTCAGGAGGCTTCACGTGTCTTGAGGATTTTCTGATTGATTGTCCTTGAATCTGAGTTGTTGCCTCAGATGATTGGTTCTCAGCTGTGTGATCAGGTTGTTCACCAGTATCAGTCTCTTGACCTGCTGTGGCTGGTCCCATGAGAAGATCTCAACGATTTCTTCTCAGAACAGCACCCTCATCTGTCTGAATGGTGTATGATCTTGGTTGAACTTCACTCAGGACAGTTCCCTTCTGAGTCCATGTGTTTGTTTTGTCTTTCAACCTTACTTGGTCACCAGTGTGGAGTTCAGGTAGGTTTTGTGTTCCTCTGTCATAGTAGTACTTTTGCTTTTCTTTCTGTTGCTCTTTGAACTTCCTCACTTTCTCCCCCTCTTTTGTTTTCAGGAGGTTCTCCGGGATGGGTAGGTTTGACCTTAGCCGACGTCCCATCAGGAGTTGGGCTGGTGACATACCACACTCGAGCGGCGTTGTGCGGTATACAAGCATGCTCTGGTCGAAGTCAGTTCCACTGTCTTTTGCCTTGTACTTCAGTCTTTTCACTGTGTTTGCGGGCTCTCCTGGGTCAACAGCTCTGGACAACGTGTCTGCTGTATACATCAGCTTACCCGGTGTGTACGCAATATTCAGTTCATCACAGACTGTTTCTCTTTCACTTTCCACAACGAGGACTCTCTTTACCAGGTTCAGTCTCTCACAGGCTTTTAAACCTAGTATGGTTTGCACATCCTTTGGCACCACGATTAATGCTAGCGTGTGCTCTCTGTCCTTGTGTGTTACTTTGACAATGCATTTTCCTTTCACTGGTATATCAGTACCTGAGTATCCGGTCATTTTCACTTGTATTCCATGTAACTTTGGTCTGGGTCTAATTCTCTTAAAATCGGTCTCTGATATCACATTAACTTGTGCTCCAGTATCCAATTTAAATGGAATGTGTATGTCATTCACTTTTAGTGTCAACATCCAGTCTCTTTCTTTTTTGTTTTCAGACACAACATCTACATTGAATTCCTCTATCTCGCTTTCATCTACTGTATGGACCTTGCTTTGTTGCGCTTGGTTCTTACAGCAACGGGCATAATGGTTGTTTTTGTTGCATCTATTGCATGTTTTACCATATGCTGGACACTTTCTTGGTGGATGCTGTGTACCGCATCGACTACATGACTTCCGATTGTCTCTTTCATTTTCGTTTGCTGGCCACGTCTCTTTTTTCACATTGGCGCTCTCTTTGTTAAACGGTTTGTATCCGTTCTTTCTCACTGCATCCACGTTGCAGCTACTGTCACTGAACAGCTCCTTTGCCTGCAACTTCACAGTCTCTGTAGCCCTACACAGTGCTATGGCTTTTCCCAGGTCTAGATCTTGCTCTCTTAGCAGTCTTTCCCTTAGACCATTATCTGGAATACCACACACCAGTCTGTCTTTTATCAGCGAGTCTGTGAGTCCCCCAAATTCACACGATTTGCTTCGGTTTCTCAGTTCAGTCACATACTGATCAATAGTCTCGCTGATTTTCTGTACACATGTGAAAAATTTGTGCCTCTCAAAGGTCACGTTGCGTTTAGGTATGCAGTAGGCCTCAAACTGTTCCATTATTTTATCTAGCTTCATTTTGTCTCCATCAACAGCGAATGTGAAGTTATTATACACCTCCAACGCTTCATCACCCACGATATGCAAGAACAGTGACGATTTCTGTTTATTACTTTTCTTGTCAGCTCCGATTGCCGCTAAATACAACTCTAAACGTTGTTTGAACCTTCTCCAATTTTCAGCCACATTACCTGTTAATTGAAGCGTCGCCGGTGGGAGTAAACCTTCCATTTTTTCACTTCGTTAGCTATTCCCTAATGGTAAGCAACGATGTTCTCTTCTGGCTTGCTAATATGTGGAGAGCTGATTTCGCTTACTTGCCACTGCTTTCACTGTCCCATCAAGTTGCTAACTTCAGATTTTTTCTCTTTCAGCCACTTCTGACATCATGTTTTGATTTCTTTTTGGGTTCAATAAAGACTCATTTCTGAAAGAGAATGTTGTTTAATCTAAAGTCTTGTTCAAGACTTTCTACAGCTTTTTACAGAACACACTATGCTGTGATGCATCTAGAATGAAACTGAAAGTAAAACTCCTCTGGACTGCTTGTCTCTCACATGACCTCTGCTGGTCAGGCACAAGTAATCAAAAACCTAGACAAATATGCTGTAAGGCATAAGTAATCAAACACAGACAAATATCATCACTATTTGCTGATATCCTTACAGACTGGAACTCTAGGAACAGATGCAGGAGTCTCTGGCAGGTTTTGTCTCCAGGGTCGATGTGAGTGTGGAGTGAATGGAGGAGTCCATAGCGACCATCAGCAGAGCCTTTGTGGAGTCATTGGCTCCTGAACGCATCACTATGGAAAGGATGGCAGCTTCCATGGAGGAGATAAGTCGCCAGGGTATGGAAAACATGGTGAGTGTTCATAATAGAATGACATCTCTTGAGGAGCGATGGGCATCTATTGAACAAAGAAACCAGACCTTCATGGAAGTCCTTCTGAGTAGGACTGCCAGTGCAGATACGGGTCCCCATGGCCCCCTGATGTGCAGCAAGGTGCTCTCAAGCCACTTCCAAGTGCTGGCCCCTTCTGGCCTGTGCAGCTTCAGGTGGGTGAGCAGCAGCTTGGTGCTCCTGCTGGCGCTCCTGCTGGCGCTCCTGCTGTTGGTCCTGCTGTTGGTGCTGCTGTTGTTCCTGGTTCTGCTGGTGCCGCAGCTGGTCGTCTTCCTCACCTAATGTCCAGAAAGGAAGGAAATAAAAGGCTCCCATGCTTCTGGTGTATGACTCCGTTGAGGAAGCGCTGAGTGAGGGTGGCGAGAGGGGTCTCGCAGGAGGTCACACTGGAGAAGTGTGTGAGGCTACAACCTTCCACAGGTGTGGCTAGGCCTGGTAAATGTTCCCCCCAGACCTGAGACAACAAAGTCCTGCCACCTGCAAATGATGACTGATCAAATATCCTCTTTAATATTGGACCTGCAGCTGATAGTCAACAAGCCAATAGTGTTCACGCCAGGTTTCACAGGCGTCATCCCCACCAGGCGCGTTTTATGTGGGAAAAGGGTTAAACAGGCAAGGGCCTGTTAAAATGGAATTATAAAGGCCAATCAGTGCTGTTTAAGGGCCCTAAAGACCAGTCCCGCCTGCTGCAGGCGGGACTGATTCGGGTCAATCAGACACACCTAAGTTAAAATGGCGTGGAGGCGGGAACCAGGCCGGGGGGTTCGTGACCCCTAGGTTTTGCGATTTTAACCCCCCGCATGCCTAAAAGCCCGCCTCACGGCCCAATGAAAATCTAGGCCGTGATGTTCAAATTCTTGGCCTAGAAACTGGGTCACGTAGCGTCTGTTTTTCAGGTGCTATGTGGCCTCCATGCGGCCAAAATGGTGAACAGGAAGTGCAATCACACATCCGACAGGAAGTGTGCCACCCACCATTTTCAGTAAGGACAAACAAGAGGCATCCTTCACCCATGCCTGAAGCAGGTGCTCGGCCTTGTGCATATGCAAATAAGGGGCATAATGCCTGCTTCAGGTCCCCACTGCAACACTGGTTTGAACCAGAAGCTGAACCACACTGTTCGCAACCTTGGTGTCATATTTGACCCTGAAATGAGCTTCCGACCACATATCCACAACATAACAAAGACCGCCTCCTTCCATCTCCGTAACATCGCCCGTCTCCCCCCTTGCCTCAGCTCACCTGCTGCTGAAACCCTCATCCTTGGCTTTGTTACCTCTAGACTTGACTATTCCAACGCACTCCTGGCTGGCCTCCCATATTCTACACTATGTAAACTTGAGGTCATCCAAAACTCGGCTGCCCATGTCCTAACTCGCACTAAGTCCCGTTTGCCCATCACCCCTGTGCTCGCTGACCTACATTGGCTTCCGGTAAAGCAGCGCCTCGATTTCAAAATTCTCATCCTTGTTTTCAAATCCCTCCATGGCCTTGCCCCTCCCTATCCCTGTAATCTCCTTTAGCCCCACAACCCCCCTGAGATATCTGCGCTCCTCTAATTCTGCCCTCCTGAGCATCCCTGATTATAATCGCTCAACCATTGGAGGCCGTGCCTTCTGTTGCCTAGGCCCTAAGCTCTGGAATTCCCTGCCTAAACCTCTCCACCTCTTTACTTCTCTTTCCTCCTTTTAAGACGCTACTTAAAACCTACTACTTTGGCCAAGCTTTTGGTCACCTGCTCTAATTTATCCTTATGTGGATCAGTGTCAAATGTTTTGTCTTACAATACTCCTGTGCAGCGTCTTAGGACGTTTTACTACTTTAAAGGTGCTATATAAATACAAGTTGTTGTTGTTGTTGGTTTGCCTTGAGGCAGCCAGCAACAGCGCTCGTTGCACTCAGGGTATTGCGAGTTGCCATTTTGCTTTGGCAATGGTGATTGAGCTCTCAGTCAATCTGCACAGGACTATAATGCAGCTTTTACGATGCTGCCTGGCACAGAGCTTCCCTGGCAGGGGAAAGTCAACAAAATCAGAACGTTTTAAACACAACTTTTGGGCACTTGAGCATGCTCAGACACTTCAACATTACTGAGGGTGCTCGGAATCCACCTGCAATAAAGATGTTTCCACTTGTGGGGGAGGCCAAAACTAGAGGTTATCATAAGATAGTCACTGATAAATCCAATAGGGAATTCAGGAGAAACTTCTTCACCCAGAGAGTGGCGAGGATGCGGAACTCGCTACCACAGGGAGTGATTGAGACGAATAGTATAGATGCATTTAAGGGGAAGCTAGATAAACACATGAGGGAGAAAGGAGAAGGGTATGCTGCTAGGGTGAGATGACGCAGGGCTGGGAGGAGGCTCGTGTGGAGCACAAACACCGGCATAGACCAGTTGGGCCTGTTTCTGTGCTGTGAAATTCGATGTAATTCTATGCAATGCAAATGGGATGAATTCAAAATGTCTTGGAGAATTGGCAATGAGCATAAACAACCCAGAAGAGCTTCCCAATAGCACTGAATACAAGGAATATGCCACGACCCAAATCATTATAGACACTGGCCGGAATTATCCCCATAAAAAACGGGTGGGTTTGGAGTGTGGGGGCAGTTAAATTGTTAAAAATGGGTTTCCCGACCTGATCCCGCCTTCAATCCGCCCACTTCTCATTTTGCCGGAGGCGGGATGGGGGCCGGAACGGGGGTTGGGCAGCCAACTTACTCCCAGGGGGGCGGTATGTCAATATAAATATTATAATGAGGCTGCAAGCCTCAATTTTCCCCTCCATTTTGATTTACCTGCCTGTGGACCGGTTTCACACAATTCGTGAAACCCAGCAGTTAAACAGAGGCGGTGACTGCTGCTTCCAGGAGGTAAGTGGCTTTATACCTACCTCCTGGATCCAGGGTCCCTTCCTACCCCCCACGAGGCCTCCGAGCACATTGGCAGGCCTCCTGCCCCATCCTCAGACCTCTCCCACCCCCAGGCCTCCTTCCTCAACGATGATGATGAGGCCGGCCGTGATTCTCCGGCCCCCCACGATCCTCCCCGCCCCCCGATCACCCCTCGTGATTCCCGATCGCCAACCCTCTCCCGCCGATCCTCGACCCCCCCTCCCGCAAACCTCGACCCACCAACTAGCAGTCCCGGACTCTGGACTGGCCACCCTCGACACCCCGACCGGCGATCCTCGGTGCCCCCCTCCCGCGATCCCGGACCTGGGACCAGCAATCCTAACTGAGGCCTACCCGCCCGCAGCCAGCCAGCCTCTTAAGCTGGCTGGCTGCGAGCGGGAATCCGAGGACTCACATTCAAATTAGGCCCTGCCAGTTAAATCGGCAGGGCCTGCGGGAAACCCCGCCCGCCTTGGACCCTCCCTCCCCCAACCCGCCTCGCTGGGGAAATTCTGGCCATTATATCAATTTCGACAACACCTCCCAAACCTGCGACCTCTACCACCTAGAAGGACAAGGGCAACAGGCTCATGGGAACACCACCACCTCCAAGTTCCCCTCCAAGTCACACATCATCCTGACTTGGAAATATATCGCTGTTCCTTCATCGTCACTGGGTCAAAATCCTGGAACTCCCTCCCTAACAGCACTGTGGGAGTACCCTCACCACACGGACTGCAGCGGTTCAAGAAGGCGGCTCACCACCACCTTCTCAAAGGCAATTATGGATGGGCAATAAATGCTGGCATTGCCAGAGATGCCCACATCCTGTCAATGAATGAAAAAAATCAAACAAAAATGGATTCAAAGCTAAAGAAGGAACAGTATTTTGGTTAGTGAAGGTATTTAGACCAGACATAATCGAATTGAATGCGGGACAGGCTCGAGGGGCTGAATGGCCTGCTCCTATTCAGTGGCCCCTCTAAGCTGCGTGGACATGCAGCTCTCTGTTGGTCCTGCGCAGCCTGGGGCCGGCTTTTTCAATGTTAACTGTGGATGGGCCACACAGACCCATAAAGGGGCCACGCACCCAAAAATAAAATTAGGGGGAACAGTGCTCCTGTTCCTATGTTCCCAGAAAGCATCTTAAGCATGTTTGACTCTCCCAAAGAGAATGCAATTCCTACGGTAGATAATTTTACCGATAGAAATCTGTATTCTCACCACCCCCCCCGCTAAAGTTACCTCAGCTTTATCCTAGAGAGACTCCATTAGAAGGTGCCAATCTCAGCTGGAGGCAAACTGACTCCTCTGCTGAACCAGAAGGTTGTGGGTTCAAGTCCCACTCCAGAGGCTTAACCACAAAAATCTAGGCTGACATTCCAGTGCAGTGCTGAGGGGGTGCTGCACTGTCTTTTGGATTAGACGTTAAACCGAGGTCCTGTCTGCTCTCTCTTGTGACGCTATTTCGAAGAAGAGCAGGGGAGTTCTCTCTGGTGTCCTGGCCAATATTTATCCCTCAATCAACATCACTAAAACAGATTATCTGGCCATTATCATATTGTTGTTTGTGGGAGCTTGCTGTGCGCAGATTGGCTGCCACGTTTCCTACATTAGAACAGTGACCACACTTCAAAAGTACTTCATTGGTTGCAAAGCGCTTTGGGACAACCAGAGGTTGTAAACTGCGCTATGTAAACGCTTGTGTGATCTATCCATTCCTCATACTAGTTGTCCTTATAGCCTCTGAGTAAGTTTTCTGCCAATTAAAATTAAACTACTGATTTGAGTTAGATTTGAGCTCAGGTCCTGAAAGGTTAAAAAAACAACGTTCTAATCCACAGCGCCACCAAGTCCTCGATCGGGACCATTTAGAACTAATTAGGAAATGAGAGTTGCAGCCTCTATGTGTAATATTTCTGTCGAGTGATATAAGACCGATGATGGATTACTCTGAGTTCTGCACATCCAACATACAGATTGTTGTTATTTTAGGAAAGTGTTTTTTTTTGCTCCTCACCACTTCTAACAACTCAGAGATCAGCATTCCAGTTCTTTCCCTTTGGAGCATACAGGTGCAAGTTATGTCCTTATCAGCCGAAATCTGAAATGTGCCACATTATGAATTCTGCATTGGTGCTGGTTTCGAAATAGACCAAGTCCCACGGGTAATTCTCAAACTTACACTAATTTGAAAAACAGAAAATGTTGGGAATACAGAGATGCTTATCGAGCACCTCCGAAACCCGAAACCTCCAACACCGAGAAGGACAAGGGCAGCAGGCGCATGATGGCACCATCGCCTCCAAGTTCCCCTCCAAGTCACACACACCATCCTGACTTGGACACATATCGGCCGTTGCTTCATCGCCGCTGGATCAAAAACCTGGACCTCCCTCCCTAACCGCACTGCGAGAGCACCTTCGCCACACAGACTGCAGCGGTTCAAGAGGAAGGCGGCCCACCTTCTCGAGGGCAACTAGGAATGGGCAGTAATAATGTCGGCCTTGTTAACGACGCCCACATCCCGAGGATGAATGAAGAAACATGTGTAAAGAAGAAAAGGAAGGTAAATGTTTTGGTTGTAGATCCTTTTCAGCACTGTCTGGTTTTTTTAAATTTCAGTATTTGTAATTTTTTTCTTCTTATCCAACACTAATTTAGATGTATCTGGGCTTATCTATATATATAAAGCGGTTTGTCTCTCTGTTTGTCTGTTTGTCTGTCTGTCTGTCCGCTATACACTCAAAAGTTATACAGCGTACCTACACGCATGTTATATCAAAAGAAAGCTTATCATTAGGGGAGTCTAATAGGTGTATTTTCTTTTTGGTCAGACAAAAATTGTTCGGACAGTATACAAAAAAGATTTAAAAAACGGCAAAATTCCGCTCATTAGCGTTGAGTGACGTGATGGTTGACCAATCGTACAGGGGAGTAACCTGATGGTTGACCAATCGGTGCATCACGGGGGGGCATTTCATTGCGTGTGTGGGCAGGCCTAATCCTTCTGAGCTGAGGTGAGTGGCCGCCATCTTGATTCCTAACTATTGATTTATTTTTCCCACTTTCTGTGTGTTTATTTTGAAATATAGATTTCCAGCAAAAAAAAAAGTTGCTTTTAAAAGAAAAAAAAATCCTTTTGCAAAGGGGACTCGGGCTTTCCCCCCCTCGGCAGTGGATGAGCTGCCTGCAGGCCTCAGGCCTCGAAGCCTCGGCCTCTCCTCGCCAGCCACGCCCGAGCTAGGCACCGCCCGTCCCGCTGGGCCCGATTCCAAACCAGCGGCCTGCGGTCGCCGCCATCTTTGTAAAGGCTGGCGCAGCGGGACTGAGCCGAGCGTAGCCATCTCTGCCATCTTGGTAAAGGCTGGCGCGGCGGGAGACAGCGAGCGTGTGAACGTCGGCAGCGGCCCGGAGCGGGACCTGAGAGTCGGGCCAGGCCTCATGCGCTCGACCGCGCACCGGCCAGCCCTGAGGCGCTGATCTACACACGGGGGCTTCGGCTCACCGCGTCCGGGCTCGGAGCAAAGGGAGAGAGAGAGGGGGAGGGAGGGAGAGAGAGGAAATCAGGGAGAGACAGGGGGAGGGAGAGGACAGGGGGAGGGGGAGGGAGAGGAGAGGAGGAGGGGGAGGGAGAGGAGAGGGGGAGGGAGAGGAGAGAGGGAGGGAGAGGAGAGGGGGAGGGAGGGAGAGGAGAGGGGGAGGGAGGGAGAGGAGGGGGGAAGGAGATGAGAGGGGGAGGGAGGGAGAGGGGGAGGGAGGGAGAGGAGAGGGGGAGGGAGGGAGAGGAGAGGGGGAGGGAGGGAGAGGAGAGGGTAAGGGAGGGAGAGGAGAGGGGAGGGAGGGAGAGGAGAGGGGGAGAGAGGGGGAGGAGAGGAGGAGGAGAGGGGGAGGGAGGGAGAGGAGAGGGGGAGGGAGGGGGAGGAGAGGGGGAGGGAGGGGGAGGAGAGGGGGAGGGAGAGAGAGGGGGAGGGAGGGAGAGAGAGGGGGAGGGAGAGAGAGGGGAGGGAGGGGGAGGGAGAGAGAGGGGGAGGGAGAGGAGAGGGGGAGGGAGGGTGAGGAGAGGGGGAGGGAGGGAGAGGAGAGTGGGAGGGAGGGTGAGGAGAGGGGGAGGGATGGTGAGGAGAGGGGGAGGGAGGGAGAGGAGAGGGGGAGAGAGGGGGAGGAGAGGAGGAGGAGAGTGGGAGGGAGGGAGAGGAGAGGGGGAGGGAGGGGGAGGAGAGGGGGAGGGAGGGAAAGGAGAGGGGCAGGGAGGGAGAGGAGAGGGGAGGGAGGGAGAGAGAGTAAAGCAGGGAGAGACGGGGAGGGAGAGAGAGAGGGTGAGGGAGGGAAAGAGTGAGGGGGTGGGAGAGGGAGGGAGAGTTCGCCTTCTTCCTTCCTTCCTTCCTTCGCAGGGGTCCATCGGGCCAGGCCTGAGGCACTCCTTCCCCCCCTCTATCTCCAGGCCATTCCCGAACTAAATCCAGCAATCTCTCTCTCTCTCTTCTCCCCATCTCTCTCTTCTCCCCCCAGTCTCTCTCTCTCTCTCTCCCTCCCTCCCCCTCTCTCTTTCCCTCTCTCTCTCTCCCCCCCATTCTCTCTCTTCCCCCCAGTCGCTCTCTCCCCCCCAGTCCCTCTCTCCCCCCCAGTCTCTCTCTCTCTCTCTTCCAACAACAACATGCCCTCAAAAAACCCTCGGCACCGCCGGGCACTCCAGCTAGTATTCATATAAAATGGTAACAGGCTTAGCCCATGACTTCAAATACTGCCATTGCCAAATACAGGAAACTCTCATTTAAACGGCACATAAATATTCGGAATTCGCTATTAACCGGCAAAATTCTTACTCCGAAAACAACACCTCAATAACCGGCAATGTTGCCGAGTCCGAGTCTCCCGCAGTGGCCAAGTTAGTCAGTGGGGGTAGTTCTCCAAACTGCCACTACTCGGCTTCTTGGCGCTGTCGGAAGTCGGAACACCTCAATCCCCCTGTAACAGGAGTCTGACTCTCCCGCGCTGCCGATAGTCTCTTCTGATCCACCATTTTACAGGGGTACTGTGTGTCTCCCACACTGCTGGTAGTCATTGCATTGCATTACCCTCAACTGGCAGTACTGTACTTAATCAAGCATCTTCCACCATCCATTTAACACAACATTCTGTAGGTGAGTACCCAATTACTGTATACTGCACATTTCTTGATTTTTTAATTTTTCTTTGTTAAAAATAGCCTCGGTAGATAACCCTCTCCGTCATCCAGAATTTTTGATCAACCGGCAACACGCAGTCCCGTCGGTGCCGGATACCAAAGAGTTTCCTGTACAGTGTTTAACTAATGCGCTCAGCACTAGACTGGTCTTGTGGCTATTGTCTGCTGGTGGTAATCTCTAGTGGCCTGACTTTTTACGATCTTAACACTTGACATTTTAACAAGGATGGAGAAACTGTTTCCACTGGCAGGAGTGTGGGTAACCAGAGGACACAGATAAGGTAATTGGCAAAAGAACCAGAGGCGAGATGAGGAGAATATTTTTTATGCAGCGAGTTGTTGTGATCTGGAATGCACTGCTTGAAAGAATGGTGGAAGCAGATTCAATAGTAACTTTCAAAAGGGAATTGAATAAATACTTGAAGGGGAAAAATTTGCAGGGCTTTGGGGAAAGAGCAAGGGAGTGGGACTAATTGGAGAACTCTTTCAAAGAGCCGGCACAGGCACGATGGGCCAAATGGCCTCCTTCTGTGCTGTATGATGCTATCATTCTATTGTATTTTTATTGATCCTTCCTAAAGTTATGGAAGCTGCTGTTAACTCTCAAATTATCCATCACTTTGAAAATTCTCACCTAATCCATGATCACTAGGTTGTTGGTATGTTTATTAGTGACCGTATTGCCTACATTATGTGTCTCTGCACTCGAACACCGGCGAATCATTGATCATTGCCTTAGACATCTGATATTGTGCACTTCAAAACAAGTTACCATTATACGGTCTCCCACCAAGATTATATTCACATCTATCTATATACTAAAACTAGGGGGGCACTGGAGAGGTACCACCAACGCTGCCTCCGCAAGATCCTGCAAATCCATTGGCAGGATAGGCGCACTAACATCAGTGTTCTCGCTCAGGCCAACATCCCCAGCATCGACGCTTTGACCGCGCTTGATCAGCTCCGATGGACGGGCCACATCGTCCGCATGCCCGATACGAGACTCCCAAAACAAGTGCTCTACTCGGAGCTCCGACACAGCAAGAGAGCCCCAGGTGGGCAGAGGAAATGCTTCAAGGACACCCTCAAAGCCTCCTTGAAAAAGTGCAACATCCCCACCGACACCTGGGAATCCGTGGCTCAAGACCGTACAAAGTGGAGGAGAAGCACCCGGGAAGGCGCCGAACACCTCGAGTCTTTTCGCTGGGAGCAAGTGGCAGCCAAGCGCAAACAGCGGAAGGAGCGCATGTCAACCCAAGCACCCCACCCACCCGCCCCTTCAACCACCGTCTGCCCCACCTGTGACAGAGACTGTAGGGTCCCGCCTTGGACTCATCAGTCACCCGAGAACTCATTTGTAGTGTAGAAGCAAGTCATCCTCGGTTCCGAGGGACTGCCTAAGAAAAAGAAGAAAACTAGGGGCCATAAATATAAGATAGTCGCATAGATAGAGCGGGGGAGTGAGACTAGCTGCATTGATGTACGAAAGAGCCGGGCCAGACTCGATGGGCTGAATGTCCTCCTTCTGTGCTGTACTATTCTAAAGTTCTATGATTCTAGCGCCAGTGATGCAGCAGCAGTAAAAGCTATTTTCTGGCCATACTACTACCTGCTGACAGCATATCCTTGCCCTAAATGTTGCACAAGTTTAGGTCATGTAAATAATTCTTTATGGAGGCTGTTTAAGCCAGAGATCACAGTTGTAATATTTCTTAAGGCTTAAATGAAATGAGTGATTTGATATATTGCTAACACATTTGTCTTATTAACACAACTATGCACAGTGTTGGTAACTGGGCTGACAGCTGTCTGGGAGTTTTCCTGGATCCCGAGGCAGTGTCCTGGGGGAGACCCTGCTCTAGAAGGCTTTAGGATAGAAAAGAATGTTTCAATAAATCAGCTGAGTGATCACATGTCGGTTACAACTGCTTAAAGGGACATTGCTGCCTAATAAAGTGCCTTGCAAGGCCTCTAGTATTTCTTATGTATCCCATATGTGGCACAAGAATTTAACTTTCAGCATCCCACTATCCCCAAAAGTTTTACTTAACCTTTAATTGGCTGTCGAACATGAAACCATCCTTCAAGGCTGAAAGCTGTACGTACCAAAAGTTCTTAGAATCTTATCTGGATGCTCTCAGATATCTAAAGATCTACTTCTCTCCCTCCAGTAGGGGTTGCCAACCCTCCAGGATTGGTCTGGAGTCTCCAGGAATTGAAGACTACTCTCCCAGACACTGCTGCAAGCAATCTGGGAGTAAAACCACAGGGGCAATAAAAATATTTTTTTTTTTTAGTTTTCTTCGAACAGTTTTGTTTCTTGCATTTATATAGCGCATTTCACAACCTCAGGATGTCCCAATGTGCTTTACAGCCAATGAAGTACTTTTGAAGTGTGGTCACTGTTGTAATGTAGGAAATGCAGCAGCTAATCTGCGCACAGCAAGCTCCCACAAAGAGCAATGTGATAATGACAAGATAATCAGTTTTTGTGATGTTGATTGAGGGAAAAATATTAGCCAGGACACCGGAAATAACTTCCCTGCTTTTCTTCGAATTAGTGCCATGGGATCTTTTACATCCACCTGAGAGGGCAGACGGGGCATTGGTTTAACATCTCATCCAAAAGATGGCACCTCCGACAGTGCAGTACTCCCCTGGAGTGTCAGCCTAGATTTTTTGCTCTGGTCTCTGGAGTGGGACTTGAACCCACAGCCTTCTGACTCAGAGATGAGGGTGCTACCCACTGACATTTGTCATAAACATATCAGATAGTGGGGGGGGGGGAAGAAAGGCTGTTTGACTGACAGTGAAGAATCATCCAATCGGATAATGAAGAGTCTATCACTTTCCGATTGGCGTGGGAAGGTGATGCATCATGAGGATGGACATGTTGGGTGACCGTTGACGGGAGTGTGGGGTGGGGTGGGGCGTTTGGAGGCAGGTGGTCATGTGATGAAACCTCCAGGAATATGTCCAATCAGAGTTGGCAACCCTACCCTCGCCCCCCCCCACCCCCACCCAAGAGCAAAGCTGTGACAAATAGTAATGTAATAGTGCCCACATTAAAAATTTCTATGCTCCATCAGCCATGACCCCATAAGAAAAAACAGGACTAGTGGGTGCATACGTTAGCTTGGTGCAGTCCAAGCTGGAGGAGATTCTTGTGGCCTGTCATCCAATCTAAGCCATGGTGAAACAGATGGCAGAGCTAAGGGCAAGAAACATCTGGATTGATCTCTGAGACAAGGAAATAACTAAACATTGTCCGAACAAAATGGTGAAAAACAGAGAAGCTGTCCAGAGTTGTTTTAGATTCACAAAACAAAAATAGATTCTCTGCTTTTGCTATTTATATTTTACATCAATGTCAAAATGGCCAAGGAGGCCAGAAACCATTGCCGAAGATGCAGTATATTGAAATTATAATTTATTAATTTGAGGCAAGGTAGTGCTGATCGGGGCAAATGATTATATCGGTGACCAATTTGTGACTGAGTTTATGTCTGTAGCAACAGATGGGAGAAGTGGGATTCAACCTTATAACTGCTTGGGGTAGATCTTGACTTCAACCGAAATAAAAATGGGGAGAAAACGGGCTGCTGACTCGCTATCACCCGTTTTACACTATCGCTCAAAGTCAAGATCTACCTCACATTTTTGTCAAAATAAAAAGGCAAATCTTACTGATCATTTTTCTATTACATTCTTCGATAAAATAAAATTGGATTCAAAGTTTCTTTTTATTAGTGGCTGGAGTGTAGACAACGGTTGTTGTTGACCTCTGGATCCTGTGTGTTCAGGAAATGATATTTATTGGGCAATTTATAATCCTGTGGTCTTTGCCTTGACCATGTATGAAGAGGTGATGCACAGTTCTAAAACTAACTGACTACTAGTCACACCACATCACGGGTGGTTTATTTGTTCTGTAAATCAGTGAGGAGTCATGAGCTGGAGGGATTACGATGGGAGCACTAGACCCACGAGTGGGACTCCTCTTTCTCTGCTGGGGCTGTACGTAGGTCTCAGCATCCTACCACCTGTGCTACTTAGCAAGAAGAAATAGGTCTCCTGGTCCCTGGCTCAGTCTGTTGCCTCTGGGATGCACCGACGAGCTCAATGTGTAACTCCATTGCCCAGTGTGTACTGAACTGTACGGCGCAGGAAGGGCCCAGTTTGATCTTAGGCTGATCTCAGCTGAGGAGGGGAGGGGTTGCCAACCCTCCAGGATTGTCCTGGAGTCTCCAGGAATTGAAGATTAATCTCCAGGACCACCCAGGAGAGAAATCAGAGGGGCATTAAAAATACAAATCATTTTCTTTCGATACTTTTGTTTACCAGTTGTAAATATGTTGGAGTTGGGAAAGGAAAGGCTGTTTGACTGACAGTCAAGAATCATCCAATTGGGCAACAAAGATTCTGTTCGCTTTTCAATTGGCTGTGGGAATGTTGGATGACCAATGGTGGGAGTGCAGGGGTGGGGCAGTTGGAGGGAAGCGATCATGTGCTGAAACCTCCAGGACTACATCCAACCAGAGTTGGTAACCCTAGAGTAAGGGGTGCGCTACAATTAGCTTTCAAGCTACGGGGTTAGAGAGGAGAAATTTCATTCAATTATCCCTTTCCTAATTGAGTCTTCCTGGAAAGTGCACTGGTGTGGCCAGAAATGGGATAGGTGGTCCCCCATGTTTGAACAGTTAGGGCAGGATTTTCATTCAGAAGTCAGATTGGAGGCGGGACTACAACTTTTGGGGTTGTAGTCCCGCCTCCATCGAGATGCGGCCAATCCACGCGATTTTAACTTGATTGACCTTGTTGAGCCCGCCCAGCGGGCTCAGCAGGCCAATTAAGGGCCACCCGGCAACAGGTGACATCACAGACTGAAATTTCATCTGTCAAGAGATGTTGACAGATGAAACATCAGCGTTTCACAGCTGTTTGAAGCTGTCAAACACTGACAGTCTTACTTCTAACCTGAGTCCTTCTCCACAGGCTGTTAGAAATCTCTCCTGCACAGAAAGCTGCAGGCTGTCACTTTTGACAGTTCGCAGCCATTCTGCTTTCTGTGCCGGTGAGATGAGGGACTCCCGGAATCTAAAGGAAGGAAGGCTGAAAAGGTAAGAAAAGGTAATTTACACTTCTTTAATCACTTTAGACACACCAAACACACTTACCTTTGCACTCATGCACACATCACTCACCTGAACACTGACATCTCGACCCCCCCAAGCCCGTCAACCCGACGGCCCGACTCCTCTAACTTGGCGTGGTTTGGAGCTGTCAGGAACCACAGTTCAACCTTAAAAATAGTGATTAGGCTAAAAACTGCCTGTTAACTACCTGTTAACAGGCAGTTAATTGGCACTAATCCCTTCCCGCCTCGGATAGACGGGTCCCAGTGTGGGACGGGTATCCGCCTCCTTTCAAACTGGCATGGAGGTGGGTTGGGGGCGGGATGGGGTCGGGACCCCCGATTTCAGGATTTTAACCCCCTGCACGCCTCCAATCCTGACTCCACGGCATGAAAATCGAGCCCTTAGTCTCAGATCACACTACAGGTGCCTGGAAAGCGTGCTTTCAGGAGAAGAAGGAAGAAAACCGAGTTGACAAGGTGGGACATGGATATAAATGGGCCTAGAATTTAGTCTGCAAAGCACCCATTTTTCACACTCTGCGCCAGTTTAATTATAATGAGGCCCGAGGCCCAATATCCTGATACCTACGTGTGCTTTTTCCAGTCAGAGTCACAGATCTGAATCTGCTGAAGACCTTAATTGCATCGAGTCGGTGAACATAAGAACATAAGAAGTAGGAGCAGGAGCAGGCCATACTGCCCCTCGGGCCTGCTCCGCCATTTAATAGGATCATGGCTGATCCGAACCTAGACTCACGTCCACTTCCTTGCCCGCTCCCCATAACCCTTAATTCCCTTATCAGCTAGGAAACTGTCTATCTCCGTTTTAAATTTATTTAATGTCGCAGCTTCCACAGCTCTCTGAGGTAGCAAATTCCATAGATTTACTACCCTCTGAGTGAAGAAGTTTCTCCTCATCTCAGTTTTGAAACGGCAGCCCCTTATTCTAAGATTATGCCCCCTAGTTCTAGTCTCACCCATCAGTGGAAACATCCTCCCCACATCCACCCGATCAAGCCCCCTCACAATCTTATATGTTTCGATAAGATCGCCTCTCATTCTTCTGAATTCCAATGAGTAGAGGCCCAACCTACTCAACCTTTCCTCATAAGTCAACCCCCTCATCTCCGGAATCAACCGAGTGAACCTTCTCTGAACTGCAGGACACCAAACAGGTATTCTGATGCAGCTTGCCTAATTAAAGTTGCCCAATATTGGGACAGCAGCAAGGAGAGTGAGGTGACCGGCGGCGGGGATGGGGGGTAGATCGCCCCGTGGCGGAGTAGGTTGCAATTGAGGGGAGGGGTTTCCCAGGGTGGCAGCGGCCAAGATTAAATTAGGCCTCAACCTAGAACAACTACTATCAAAATATTCTGAAGCATTATTTCAGAAATGTACAGCTAGAAATTGCTGTCGGTAATATTAGGCGACAAAAGAACAAACTCCTTTGTAGGACATTCCTTTGTCTGCTATTTTTAGAGCCCCATTAACACCCTAGTCAGACTAGTTGACAGAGGCATGGGCGGCATTGCCTTGCAGGGGGCCCCATGCAAAGGTTTGATTTGGGGCCTGTACGTTTTTACTAGACAATGATACTTGATACTACTGACTTAATCCGGTGCCGATATCAGTTGTCTTGAGCTTTGTCACCTGTTATTTGCCAACTTTTTATAAAAAATAGTTTTCAAAGTAATTGGATAAAAAATCAGATGTAACACGAGGAAAAACGTTCTCCCCACGCAACATCTTTTTTTCACGCAGAGAGTTGTTGTGATCTGGAATGCGCTGCCTGAAAGGTTGATGGAAGCAGTTTCAAAAGCAAGGTTCAAAAGGGAATTGGATAAATAATAGAAGGGGTAAATTTGCAGTGCAACGGGGGAAAGGGTAGGGGAGTGCGGCTAGTCGGATAGCTCTTTCAATGAGCTAGCACAGGCACAATGGGCCAAATGGCCTCCTCCAGTGCTGTATCAGTCTATGATTCTATAATGAAGATGAGCTAAAAGAAAAATTAGATCGAGGTGAAGAGGAAAGGAATGACAGGACCTGACTGCAATGATTCGATTTAATTTGTAATTCTATGCATTACACGGGCTATGTTTCGTATTTTTAATCCACTGTTAAACTTTGGGAACTTTTACTCCACACTCTTATTCAGCAAGTGGAAAGTGCGACCATCATTTCATAGTATGGAGAATCGCTTGGACATAGCTTGTGGAAATAATGGGCCAGATCTTGCTGGAGCGAGGCCTCTCATGGCGCGCGCCATTTGTTAGACTTTTTCCTGCACCCTTCAGCTCAAAGGGGGCGCGATCCAATTTCCCCCCTATACTTTTGCAGTTTTTCTTACGTTTCCTTTCTGTCTGTTTTCTCTCTCTCTTTTAATCCAATCTTTCTTTCCCTTGTTTAATTTCTCTTTCTCTACCCGATCTGACTCTAATTCACCCGATTTCCTTCTCGGCCATTCCTCTGTTTATTTCTCAATCCTTCAATCTCAATGGTTAAGGAGATAGGCTGTTGATCCCATCGTTCACTCAGGTTCCAGGTACCCCGTTGCCCGTTATCAGCTTGCACTTCCAGCAAGTTACAGCACAAAAACAAATTTGAGCTGAAGGGTGCAGGAAAAAGTCTAACCAATGGCGTGCACCATGAGATGCCCTGTTCCAGTAAGATCTGGCCCATTATTTCCACAAACTATGTCCAAGCGATTCTACATACAGTAATCCCTCCCCAACCGCAGGGGATACGTCCCTGAAAACCCCTGTGGTTAGTAAAACCGCGGTTGGCAAATACAGTATAAATGTTCAAATAACACAATAAAAAAATATAAAAGCAATAAAATCATGTTATTTACCTTAATCCTAAATTAAAAACCGCGTATACGCAAAATTCACTGCTGCGGTTGGCAAAAGTTGTTGCAGAGAGGAAATCGTGTATACTTGAGATCCGCATATGTCAAAACCGCGGTTGGGGCGGATTTCCTGTACTATGAAATGATGGTCGCACTTTCCACTTGCTGAATAAGAGTGTGGAGTAAAAGTTCCCAAAGTTTAACAGTGGAATAAAAATACTAAACATAGCCCGTATAATGCATAGATTTACAAATTAAATCGAACCATTGCAGAGTCAGATTCTGTCATTCCTTTCCTCTTCACCTCGATCTAATTTTTCTTTTAGCTCATCTTCATTATAGAATCATAGACTGATACAGCACTGGAGGAGGCCATTCGGCCCATTCTGCCTGTGCTAGCTCATTGAAAGAGCTGTCTGATTAGTCGCACTCCCCTACCCTTTCCCCCATTGCCCTGCAAGCAACGGTGTGTCTCCTCAACCAATCAGATTGAAGAATCCTCACTAAGCCACACAGAATCTGCACCAGGAAGTGTAAGTTAGATTATTTAATTCAATGTAAAATCATGTACAGAAAGCGAAATAAGGAGAGGGAAAGAAACATTCGATTAAGCGGGAGAAAGATAAAAGAGACAGAAAGAAAACGTAAAACAAAATTTTAATTTTTTTTTTTCATTTTTTAAAATCTCTGACAATAATTAAATTCTGAAGGATTGAGACTCCACACTTGTAAAAGTAAATTTTCAGGGCCAGTGAGGTTGTTTGGCAGTAATTAAGACTTACCACGGCGTTACAAATTCACTTACACCTGAATGCACGAGCCCTAACTTTTTCTAGCATGTTTAGTGGGTATCTAGTGGGTAAGTACCGCAACTTCACACCAATGGAGCGAAGCTTGTGAAGGAGCAGGGCAACTCAGATAGCAATCTCCTGATTTCCGCGTTTAGCTGCACATGTGCGGTCACTGGAAGTTGCTGTCTGACTTTCTCCTTAATAACGATGAATGCTGATGGCCTAACAGTTATTCTTACCACAAATTCTGGGCCATTGGAAGGCATCGGTTCACTTAGAGAAATTTTACTGAGTTAGGGAAATATAGGAACATAAGAATTTAGCCCCTCGAGCCTGCTCTGCCATTCAATGAGATCATGCGCCTTTGTGGCCCATATCCTTTAATACCTTTGGTTAACAAAAATCGATCAATCTCAGATTTAAAATTAACAATTGATCGAGCATCAATTGCCGCTTGCGGAAGAGAGTTCCAAACTTCTACCACCCTTTGTGTGTAGAAGTGTTTCCTAAATCCACTCCTGAAAGGTCTGTCTCTAATTTTTAGACTACGCCCCCTAGTCCTAGATCCCCAACCAACGGAAATAGTTTCTCTCTATCTATCTTATCTGTTCCCCTTAATAGCTTGAAAACTTTGATCAAATCACCCCTCAACCTTCTAAATTCCAGGGAATACAACCCTAGTTTGTGTAATCTCTCCTCGTAACCTAAACCTCGGAGTCCGGGTATCATTCTGGTAAACCTACTTCATTATCATGCAAGACGGGTACCAATGACTGCTTTACTTTTTATTTGTTTGAAGTAGCATATTATTGTGTTGAGACGTGAAAACTGATTATTTGCAAAAATGAGCTCCCGTTTCAAACCGAGTGGAGTTAGGAAGAAGGAGACCTTTTGTGTTCACGTCGCAACATAATAATATGCTACTTCAAACAAATAAAAAGTAAAGCAGTCTCCTGATTTCAAACCCTACCTCAAATCGTAAACCCCTCAGGAAATACGTTACTGAATGACAATGAAATGGACACAGGAATGTCATAGGAATGTGTTAAGCATTTGATAATATTGCCAACAATTTCTAGCCTACAATGTTATCATGCATTTGATTTTTGTGCATAAGTATTGCATTGTAACTTTCCTCAAAATGCATTTCCTTTCTGTCATGCCCCTGCATTGAAAATACCAGTAACAGTTCAAGAGACAACATCATTTATTGTAATAAATAAATTACGGGAATTTCATTAAGACAGATTTGAATGTTATAAAACAAAATATGAATTGAATATCTGGGAGCTGGGAGAGGAGCTGGGTGAAAAGGCCACTTGTTTTTTGCGGTGAGGATTGGAAGCAGCTGGATTTTTCCACTTTAGGGCAACTTTTGTACACAAGTCAAAATTGAGCCCACTTAAAAATATTCTAACGTTGATCCCACATTTGTGAAAAGAATTTCATGTGGCCTCCAATGACTGTTTTTGCAGGAAACCATTGCCCCTAGCAACTGAATTCTTAGAGACATGGGATACCACGTCTGCAAGCCTTGCAAATGTCACACAGCTGAAGCTTGAGGACATTTGGTAAGACTCTCAGTTTAACAGCCATTCGCCCTCAACCTCCACCCCCGCTAATAAGTTGTCCCAATCACAGAAGCAGCTATTATTAGACATTCCCAAAGGCTCCTCCCACTGAACCGTTCTCACTGGAATGCGATTAATGAGCCAAGCAAAGTAGCTGCACTTTTAATTAAAATCATCTGTGTAAACACCCCGGAATGGAAATCAGAATCAAGCTGTTCTATGTTCTGGTGAAAGGGTGAAAGGGAAACCACCAGTACCCAATCCTTAGCTGATAGCGCTAACTCCAGCTCATACTGTTTCTAGTCTCTTCAGCGCCTCTCCTCAATGGTACACAGATGCAGTCACGACTAATAATTCCTTTTGTCACCAGCAAGGCCTGTCATTTTGGATGGGACATGTCGATCTTTTACTTCAAAACATTTATCAAGCCATCACCTAAAACTACAGGCCGACTACAGACTCACAATGAGAACTCGGGTGAACGGAAACAAAATCAGCATCTTTCAGATTTTAGCCAAACAACAACAATGTGCATTTATATAGAGCCTTTAATGTAACAAAATGTCCCAAGGCACTTCACGGGCGCGATTATCAAACAAAATTTGACTCCAAGCCACCTAAGGAGATATTAGGACAGATCTTGGTCAAAGAGGTAGGTTTTAAGCAGCGTCTTAAAGGAGGAAAGGTAGAGAGGTGGAGAGGTTCAGGAGTGAATTCCAGAGCTTAGGGCTGAGGTAGCTGAAGGCACGGCCGCCAATGGTGGAGCGATGAAATTGGGCGTGCGCAAGAGGCCCAAATTGGAGGAGATCAGAGATGTTGGCGAAACAGAAAGCATTGAGAAGCAGAAAACGTTCAACCTCTGATTGGTAGATATTTTTTATATTCTATCTTTTTGACTGTTAACTCCTTGCCCTCTACAGAAAATCCCCATAAACCATAGTGCACAACGACAGCGCTCAAACAAAAGGAACCCTTCAAGTACTGAAGTAAGAAAGAGTCCAAAACCTGGGTACAACAAAAAACTGTAACAAAAGCATGAAATAAAATTGTTTAGAGAACATTGGCCCTTTGCAGACAGCAGTAGAATTACTGTATGAGGATTTTAACAACAGGTTCTAAACAACAGTTTACTTTATTCTGAGAATGCAGTGAACTGTGAAATGCTCTTTGATAATTATGTTTTAAATGATAACAGCCACATTTGAATATGTGCAGTACAACAAAAAAATCAAATATGCAGCTATCACATAAATCAAAACTGTGGGGTTTGCAACGTTGCAAGACTTTTCCATGATCAAAGGGTGAAAGAACATTTTGCAGTCTCTGGCATTAGCAACTGATAAAAGAATCCTGATGTGCTTATTGCTGATTTTCTGTGACAAGACATCAGTGCCGATATGCCCTCAAAGGGTTAAACCCCACAGCTAAGTCTGAAGTTTAAAGCTCTGCTCTCAGCAGGTTAAGTGCTGCTCGGAAATGCTGTTCTGCTTTTAATCACACCCAACAATCCAGCTCAGGATTTGCTTTCTTGCTGTAATCTTTCTTTTAATGGTGACAGGAGTTTCCTCGGATTTCAGTTGCTTTTTAAAAAAAAAAGTGTCTGTTTACCTCAGAGTAAAGAACATTAATAAATAAAACAGTAACTAGACAGACACAGTTGACAGCAACACCCAAATAACAGGGTTAAAATATCACGACCTGCTGCTGCTTAATGCATCAGGCAAGAGCACATTTTAACACAATGGTTAGTAGAGATTCAGACGGCCTATCATTCAAGGTGTAGTCTGAGTACAGGCTGACTCAGGCCCCAGCCGGCTTCTTGCAATGGCCTGCCTCCTTCCAGCTCTGTCTCCTTAAAAGGTAGGCACATGACACATGGGCTGAATGAACCGAAAAGTTACAAAATCTGCTAGAAAGGAGAAAAAGAGAATTGACTTACTGCTATGGCTTGCAGTCTTTGCTTCTGCAGTTCAGCCTCTGCCATCCTAGAAGAGGGATACAGAACAGTGTAGTCACAAAACAGAGCACTCAGGTAAATTGAAGACAGGGGAGGTGGAGGTGGGGGTGGGTTGGGGGGTGGGGTGGTTAAGAGCTCTCTCTGCTGGGTGTTACTGCCGGTAAGATGTACTGTAAAGACTCATTTCAGTCACTGGACCAATGCCTGCTTCAACTGTAATGTAACAGCATTTTCTCCACACTGCTGTCACAAGCCTTGTATGTGCAGCGAAAAGGAGCTGAGCAGAGGGATAGCTGGCATGTCTATCATTTTTTTCCTTTGACGTGCCTCTGGCTGATGGCTCCTCCTAGAGTGGGGTCATGGCAGAGGGGGCCTTGACGTTGGAATGATGTGTAGTAATGACCCGTGTGTGGGAATGTGTTACTGTATGTGTGGCAGACAAGAGATTGCAGCTACAGTGTGTGTGAGAGAAAGAAAGGGAGGGGACATGCAGACGCCCATTAGGAACCACACTAAAAATAATCCAGAAAGCCCTTTCTCTTTTCTGTTATTTTTCCAGGTTGGTTGCCAGCTGCCAGTTTAGCAGCAGAACTCGTTCCATGTGGTTATAAGTTCGGTAGCTCCTTTCCCAACACTAAAAGAGGTGGCAAGCTCCTACTGTTGACATCACGTGCTGGATTCAAAACCCTAAAATACTCTGTCATCCCTTTCATTGATAAGATTCTGCCGTAAATATACAAGGGGATCTTAATAAGAAATAGAAATTATTGAACACAACAGCAGGCAAGCCTCAGAATTGTGGAAAAATAATAGAACCATAAGCACAGAAGGAGGCCATTCGGCCCATCATGCCTGTACCGGCTCTTTGAACGATCTATTCAATTAGTCCCACTCCCCTACACTTTCCCCATAGCCCTGCAAATTTTTTCTTTTTAAGTATATATCCACTTCTCTTTTGAAAGCTATTATTGAATCCGCTTCCAGCACCCTTTCAGGCAGTGTGTTCTAGATCATAACAACCCGCTGCGCAAAAAGAATTCTCATCTCCCCTCTGCTTACCGACCTTCCTGCCAGTGGAAACAGTTTCTCCCTATCTACTCATCAAAACCCTTCATAATTTTGAACACTCCTATTAAATCTCCGCTTCACCTTCTTTGTTCTAAGTAAATTTGCTTTAAATACTTCGTCATATTTGTGGATCTGGAATTGTTTTGTAAAGATTCATATAGGAAACCTGCCCAAAGTAAACAATGTAAAAATTATGTATTAAATGACATTTTTTTTATAAATGGCTAGTGTATTTTTTTTTTCGGTTTCTGTTCGATGTCCAGCGCCACAGCGGTCAGGACGGTCCCTCCACATTGTTGAAGTTATTTGTTAAGATGTAGCCTTGCCCGACACTCGACTCTGCCAGCTACACCTGGTGCTGTGTATTCTATTCGTTGATGGTTGGGATGTTTCAAAAAGTAGGGCCTCTCAGTACGGAAGGGGAGGAGGGGAGAGCGGGAAGGAGAGCAGGAGGGAGGGAGGGAGGGGATGACAGGGAGCTGGGAAGCTAATGAGAGTGACCCTATCTTGCCACATCCTGCTATAGTGGTGGCACTCTCACCTCTGAGCCTGACGGATGTGGGTTCAAGTCCCACTCCGAAGACTTGACCGCATAATCCAGGAAGACACTCCAGTGCAGTACTGAGGGAGTGCTGCACTGTCAGAGGTGCAGTCTTTCGGCTGAGACATTAAACTGCTGCCCCAACTGTCCTCTCGGGTGGATGTAAATGATCCCATGGCACTATTTCGAAGAAGAGCAGGGTCAATATTTATCCCTCAGCTAATATCACTAAAAAATGCAGATGATCTGGTTATTATCATATGACTGTTTGTGGGAGCTTACTGTGCATAAATTGGCTGCCTCATTTCCTACATTACAACATCGACTACACTTCAAAAGCTTTCTCCTTCCTTTCTTTCTTTCTAAGGGGTGGACTACAAATTTCAGGAACACATTTTCATTATGCAATGGGCTATCATTTTCATAACTTGTTCAGGAATACTTTCTTACTCCATGTAGTCACCAGAGGTGCTTCAGTACTTATCTGTGGCATTTTAACAGTGTAAATATAAATATATTGCAAAAGGGAAGCTTGGGGAAAAAACCTGCTAAAGCCACATACCAGCACTGATAACATTTATTTATATTCTTGTTAATATTTAGAGTGAGAAAGCAGGGAAATAGAAACACTAAGGGCAGGATTTTCCACTGGGGTCATTTTGCCACTGGCGCTGGTTTGGGTTATGATCAGAGTTCATTCTACACACAGGGTGGGCTTCCACCCACATTTGTAAACAGCATCTCTGTATTCTCGACAGAGAAAGAAGAAACACTTGCATTAGTCCTTCGCGACCTTATTGCATTTCTACCTTTCACGACCTCAGGACGACCCAAAGCACTTTGCAGCCAATGAAGTACTTTTGAAGTGTAGTCACTATTGTAATGTAGGAAACGTGGCAGTCAATTTGTGCACAGCAAGCTCCCACAAACAGCAATAAAATAAATGACCAGATTATCTGTCTTAGGTGTTGGTTGAGGGATAAATATATTTCCAGGGCACCGGGGAGAATTCCCTTGCTCTTCTTCAAAATAATGCCACAAGATCTTTTATGTTCACCTGCGAGTAGAGATGGGGCCTCAATTTAACGTCGCATCCAAAAAACGGCACCTCCAACAGTGCAGCACTCCCTCAGTACTGCACTGGAGTGTCAGCCTAGATTTTGTACTCATGCCCCTGAAGTGGGATTGAAACCCACAACCTTCTGACTCAGAGGGTGAGAGTGCTACCCACTGAGCCATGGCTGACACAGATAGTCAACAGGAATGGGAAGCCTGGCTGATTCTTCTTCCTCTCAAGCCTGAGGACATTGAGGCAACTACTGCCACTCCGGATGAGATCAATCATCTCAGCAGAGCCCATAATTTGGGCTCAGTACCGCATCAGGTTGTGAACTTCCTCAATGAGGCATCTGAGGAAATATTAGGAATGCCACCATTAGAAACAGTGAAGGAATGCTGCTTTTTTAAACAGAAAAATCAAAATATAGGAAGAGAAATAAGGAAGGATAAGTAAACTACAGCAGGAGAGTAGAAATACAGCAACATGGGTTTAGTGGTGAGGACTGTTAACAAGGAGTTCACCATAGAACCTTTCACAACAAGTGCATATGCCAATTTATTCAAGTATAACCAGGGAACGGTAGTGTAGCAGTAATATCACTGGGCTAGTAATCCCCATAACCTAGACTAATGATCCAGGGACATAAGTTCAAATCCCACCATGGCAGCTGGGGAATGTAAATTCAGTTAATTAAATAAATCTGGAATAATTGCTAGTATCAGTAATGGTAACCATGATTGTTGTTAAAAACCCATCTGGTTCACTAATGCCCTTTAGGGAAGGAAACCTGCTGTCCTTACCTGGTCTGGCCTATATGTGACTCCAGACTCCAGACCCACAGCAATGTGGTTGACTCTTAACTGCCCTCTGAAATGGCCTAGCAAACCATGCAGTTGTAACAAACGGCTACAAAACATAAGAATGAAACTGGACATACCACCTGACATCGACCTCGACACCGGCTATGGACATGACAATGGCACACCCAGCCCAACTCTGCAAAGGCCTCATCACCAACATCTGGGGACTTGTGCCAAAATTGCGAGAGCTGTTGCACAGACTAGTCAAACAACAGCCTGACATAGTCATACTCACAGAATCATACCTTTCAGCCAATGTCCCAAACTCCTGCATCACCATCCCTGGGTATGTCCTGTCCCACTGGCACAACAAATCCAGGACCAGGTCCACCAGGGGTGGAAGCACAGTGGGGAAAGAGTGGCCCTGGAAGTGCTCAACATTGACTCTGGACCCCATGAAGTCTCATGGCTTCAGGTCAAGCATGGGCAAGGAAACCTGCTGATTACCCCCTCCCTCAGCTGATGAATCAATACTCCTCTATGTTTAACACCACTTGGAAGAAGCACTGAGAGTAGCAAGGGCACAGAATGTACTCTGGGTGGGAGACTTCAATGTCGGTGGCATAGTGGTTAGCACTGTTGCCTCACAGCGCCAGGGACCCGGGTTCGAATCTGGCCTCGGGTGACTGTCTGTGTGGAGTTTGCACATTCTCCCCGTGTTTGCGTGGGTTTTCTCCGGGTGCTCCGGTTTCCTCCCACAGTCCAAAGATGTGCGGGTTAGGTTGATTGGCTCTGATAAATTGACCCTTAGTGTTAGGGGGATTAAATATGTGGGGTTACGGGGATAGAGTGGGATATGTGTTGGTGTAGGGGTTACGGGGATCGGGTGGGATATGTGTCGGTGCAGGCTCGATGGGCCGAAATGGCCTCTATCTGCACTGTGGGGTTTCTGTGTGTGATTCTGTGTGTCTGTGTGTGAGTGGCTTGGTAGCACCACTGCTGGCCAAGTCCTGAAGGACATAACTCCCAGTCTGGGCCTGCGACAGGTGATGAGAGAACCAACATGAGGGAAAACCTACTTGACCTCGTCCTCACCAATCTACCTGTCGCAGATGCATCTGTCCATGACAGTATTGGTAGCAGTGTACACCACACAGTCATTGTGGAGATGAAGTCCCGTCTTCACACTGAGAACACTCTTTATCGTGTTGTGTGGCTCTACCAACGTGCTAAATGGGATAGATTCAGAACAGGTCTACCAGCTCAAAACTGGGCTGTGGGCCATCAGCAGCAGAATTGTATTCCACCACAATCTGTAACCTCATGACCTGGCATATCCCTCACTCTACCATTACCACCAAGCCAAGGGACCAACCCTGGTTCAACAAGGAGTGTAGAAGAGCATGTTAGGAGCAGCACCAGGCGTACCTAAAAATGAGGTGTCAACCTGGGGAAGCTGCAACACAGGACTACATGCATGCTAAAAAGTGGAAGCAGCATGCTATAGACAGGGCTAACGGATCAGATCAAAGCTCTGCAGTCATGAATGGTGGTGGACCATTAAACAACTAACGGGAGGAGGGGGCTCCATGAATATCCCCATCCTCAATGATGGTGGAGCCCAGCACGTGAGTGCAAAAGACAAGGCTGAAGCGTTTGCAACCATCTTCAGCCAGAAGTGCCGAGTGGATGATCCATATTGGCCTACTCCTGAGGTCCCCACCATCACAGAAGCCAGTCTTCAGCTAATTCGATTCACTCCACGTGAAATCAAGAAATGGCTGAGCGCACTGGATACAGCAAAGGCTATGTGCCCCGGCTATCATGCTGAAGACTTGTGCTCCAGAATTAGCTGTGCCTCTAGCCAAGCTGTTCCAGTACAGCTACAACACTGGCATCTATCCGACAATGTGGAAAACTGCCCAGGTATGTCCTGTCCACAAAAAGCAGGACAAATCCAATCCGGCCAATTACCGCCCCCATCAGTCTACTCTCAATCATTAGCAAAGTGATGGAAGGTGCTATCAAGTGGCACTTACTCACCAATAATCTGCTCACTGATGCCCAGTTTGGGTTCCGCCAAGGCCACTCGGCTCCCAACCTCATTACAGCCTTGGCTCAAACATGGACAAAGGAGCTGAATTCCAGAGAGTGACTGCCCTTGACATCAAGGCAGCATTTAACTGAGTGTGGCATCAAGGAGCCCTACTAAAACTGAAGTCAATGGGAATCGGGGAAAATGCTCCACTGGCTGGAGTCATACCTAGCACAAAGGAAGATGATTGTGGTGATTGAAGGTCAATCATCACAGTTCCAGGACATCGCTGCAGGAATTCCTCAGGGCAGTGTCCTAGGCCCAACCATCTTCAGCTGCTTCATCAATGACTTTCCCTCCAACATAAGGTCAGAAATGGAAATGTTCGCAGATGACTGCACAGTGTTCAGCGCCATTCACAACTCCTCAGATAATGAAGCAGTCCATGCCCGCATGCAACAAGACCTGGATGACGTTCAGGCTTGGGCTGATAACTGGCAGGTAACATTCGCACTACTGAAGTGCCAGGCAATGACATAGAAACATAGAAACATAGAAGATAGGAGCAGGAGTAGGCCATTCGGCCCCTCGAGCCTGCTCCGCCATTCAATGAGATCATGGCTGATCATCCAAATTCAGTACCGTGTCCCTGCCTTCTCCCCATATCCCTTGATCCCTTTAGCCTTAAGAAATATATCTAACTCCTTCTTGAATATATTTAATGAATTGGCCTCCACTGCTTTCTGTGGTAGAGAATTCCACAGGTTCACCACTCTCTGGGTGAAGAAATTCCTCCTCACCTCTGTCCTAAGTGGCTTACCCCTTATCATTAGACTATGACCCCTGGTTCTGGACTCCACCGCCATCGGGAACATCCTTCCTGCATCTAGTCTGTCTAATCCTGTTAGAATTTTATAAGTTTCGATGAGATCCCATCTCATTCTTCTAAACTCCAGCGTGTATAAGCCCAATCAACCCAATATCTCCTCATACATCATTCCTGCCATCCCAGGTATCAGCCTGGTGAATCTTCGCTGCACTCCCTCCATGACAAGAACATCCTTCCTCAGGTAAGGCGACCAAAACTGCACACAATACTCAAGGTGTAGTCTCACCAATGCCCTGTACAACTGCAGCAAGACATCCTTGTTCCTGTACTCGAACCCTCGCGCTACGAAGGCCAACATACCATTTGCCTTCTTAACTGCCTGCTGCACCTGCATGCTTACCTTCAGCGACTGGTGCACAAGGACACCCAGGTCTCGTTGCACTTCCCCTTCTCCCAATCTATTGCCGTTCAGATAATAATCTGCCTTCCTGTTTTTGACACCAAAGTGGATAACCTAGCATTTAACAACGTTATATTGCATCGGCCATGATTCTGCCCAATCACCCAACCTGTCCAAATCATACTGGAGTTTCTCGGCATCCTCCTCACAGCACACACGCCCACCCAGCTTTGTGTCGTCTGCAAACTTGGAGATATTACATCTAGTTCCCTCGTCTAGATCATTAATATATATTGTGAATAGCTGGGGTCCTAGTACCGATCCTGCGGTACCCCACTAGTCACTGCCTGCCACTCGGAAAAAGACCCGTTTATTCCAACTCTTTGCTTTCTGTCTGCCAACCAGTTCTCTATCCAAGCCAATACCTTGCCCCCAATCCCATGTGCCTTAACTTTACACGCTAATCTCTTATGCGGGACCTTATCGAAAGCCTTCTGAAAGTCCAAATACACCACATCCACTGGTTCTCCCTTATCTATTTTACCAGTTACATCCTCAAAAAATTCCAGTAGATTAGTCAAGCACGATTTAGCTTTTGTAAATTCATGTTGACTTTGTCCGATCCTGTCACTGTCTTTCAAGTGCTCTGCTATTACATCTTTTATAATGGACTCTAACATTTTCCCCACTACCGATGTCTCCGTTTTCTCTCTACCACCTTTTTTGAATAGTGGGGTAACATTAGTTACCCTCCAATCCATGGGTACTGTTCCAGAGTCTATCGAATTTTGGAAGATGACCAGCAATGCATCTACTATTTCTAGGGCCACTTCCTTAAGTACCCTAGAATGTAGATTATCAGGCCCTGGGGATTTATTGGCCTTCAATCCCGTCAATTTCCCTAACACCATTTTCCTACAAATACTGATTTCTTTCAGTACCTCCCTCTCATTAGACCCTATGTTCCCCGACATCTCTGGGAGGTTATTTGTGTCCTCCTTTTTGAAGACAGAACCAAAGTATGTGTTTAATTGGTATGATAGCAAAATACTGCAGATGCTGGAAATCCAAAATAACAACAGAAAATGCTGGAAAAACTCAGCAGGCCAGGCAACATCCGTGGAGAGAAATTACAGTCGACGTTTCGGGTCTAATCCTTTTTCAAAACTGGAAGGGAAATGAAATAGATCGAAAGGCAGGGCTGGGAGGGAACAAAAGAAGTGGAGAGACATTAAGAGGTATTCAAAACGAGATGAGATGGTGATAGGGGACTAGTGGAGACAAAAGACGGCTCAGATTAGGTGTGAAATGGTCTGGCAGAATGAGAGACAGCTGCCATGTGGGAGAGAGAAAAAAAAGGGAAGAGGGGGAAGGGAAAAACCGAAACCAAGGGGTGGATAAAGAATGTAAATAAAAATGTAATAGGGGCCGAGGTTATGATCTGAAATTGTTGAACTCGATATTGAGTCCGGAAGGCTGCAAAGTGCCCAATCGGAAGATGAGGTGCAGTTCCTCAAGTTTACGTTGAGCTTTCATGGAACAATGCAAGAGGCCAAGGACGGTGAGGTCCGAGTGGGAATGGAGTGGTGAATTAAAATGACAGGCGACCGGAAGCTCGGGGTCACCCTTACGGACTGAACGGAGGTGTTCCGCAAAGTGGTCACCCAATCTGCGTTTGGTCTCCCCAATGTAGAGGAGACCACATCGTGAGCAGCGAATACAGTATACTAGATTGCAAGAAGTACAAGTAAATCCTGTTTCACCTGGAAGGGGTGTTTGGGGCCCTGGAAAGTGGGAAGGGGGGAGGTATAGGGGCAGGTGTTACATCTCCTGCGCTTGCACGGGAAGGTGCCAGGCGAAGGGGAAGGGGTGCTGGGGGTGATAGAGGAGTGGACTAGGATGTCTCGGAGGGAGCGGTCCCTACGGAATGCTGAAAGGGGAGTGGAGGGGAAGATGCGTTTGGTGGTGGGATCACTTTGGAGGTAGCAGAAATGGCGGAGGATGATCCGTTGAATGTGGAGGTTGGTGGGGTGAAAGGTGAGGACAAGGGGAACCCTATCGTGGTTCCGGGAGGGAGGGGCTGAGGTGAGGGCAGAAGTGCGGGAGATAGAATGGACACGGTCGAGGGCCGTGTCAACCATGGTAGAGGGGAATCCTCGGTTGAGGAAAAAGGAAGACATGTCGGAAGCACTGGTGTGGAAGGTGGCATCGTCGGAGCAGATGCGGCGGAGACAGAGAAACTGGGAGAATGGAATAGAGTCCTTACAGGAGGCGGGGCGGGAGGAAGTGTAGTCCAGGTAGCTGTGGGAGTCAGTGGGCTTGCAGTGAATATTGGTCAATAACCTATCCCCAGAGATGGAGACGGAGAAGTCGAGGAAGGGAAGGGAAGAGTCAGAGATGGACCATGTGAAGGTGAAGGAAGGGTGGAAATTGGAGGCAAAATGAATGAAATTGTCTAGTTCAGGGCGAGAGCAGGAAACAGCACCGATACAGTCATCAATGTATCGGAAAAAGAGGTGAGGGAGGGGACCTGAGTAGGACTGGAACAAAGAGTGTTCCACATATCCCACGAAAAGGCAGGCATAGCTAGGACCCATGCGGGTACCCATAGCAACACCTTTGATTTGGAGGAAATGAGTGGAGTTAAATAAGAAGTTGTTCAATATGAGAACAAGTTCAGCCAGGCGGAGGAGGGTAGTGGTGGATGGGGACTGGTCGGGCCTCTGTTCAAGGAAGAAGCGGAGCGCCCTCAGGCCATCCTGGTGGGGGATGGAGGTGTAGAAGGATTGCACATCCATGGTGAAAAGGAAGCTGTTGGGGCCAGGAAACTGGAAACTGTTAAAGTGGCAGAGGGCGTCCGAAGAGTCGCGGATGTAGGTGGGAAGAGATTGGACAAGGGGAGAAAAGATAGAGTCGAGATAGGAAGAGATAAGTTCCGTGGGACAAGAACAGGCTGAAACGATGGGTCTACCAGGGCAGTCCTGTTTGTGGATCTTGGGAAGGAGGTAGAAGCGGGCTGTGCGGGGTTGGGGAACTATGAGGTTGGTGGCCATGGGGGGAAGATCTCCAGAGGAGATGAGGTCAGTGACAGTCTTGGAAACGGTGGTTTGATGTTCGGTAGTGGGGTCATGGTCCAGGTGGAGGTAGGAGGAGGTGGCGGAGAGTTGGCATTCAGCTTCCGCTAGGTAGAGGTCAGTTCACCAAACAACAACAGCACCACCCTTGTCAGCAGGTTTAATGCCAATGTCAGGGTTGGATCTAAGAGAATGGAGTGCTGCAAGTTCAGAGGGAGGTAGGTTGGAGTGAGTGAGGGGAGCAGAGAAATGGAGACGGCCGATGTCACGGCAGCAGTTAGCGATGAAAAGATCTAGAGAGGGTAAGAGAACAAATTCTGTAGTTCATCCATGCGATCTTTGAATGTTTGCCATTGCCTACCAACCGTCAACCCTTTGAGTGACATTCCCCAATCAATCCTACCCAACTCGCGCCTCATACCATTGTAGTTTCCTTTATTTAAATTCAGGACCCTAGTCTCTGAGTCAACTACTTCACTCTCCATCTTAATGAATAATTCCTACATATTATGATCGCTCCGACCCAAGGGGATTCGCACAACAAGATTGCTAATTAATTCTTTCTCATTACATAATACCCGGTCTAAGATGGCCTGATCTCTAGTTGGTTCCTCGACATATTGGTCCAGGAAACCATCCCGTATGCATAGAATCATAGAGTCATAGGCCTAGAAATTCAGTGGCCTGCGCCACCAGTTTGCGCCCAAAGAGGGCTTTTGCGCCACTGTGCAAACCTACCGCGATATTTAGCGGGGCGCTAATGGCGGCGTTAGCCAGTAGCGCTGCGCCGCCACCGATGACATCATCGGTGTGCGCAGCGCCCCGCTATCGCCCCGCTGGCCATATTTGGTTGCTGCCGCCTCCCCCGCGCCGGCCGCAAACAGCGACCGGTACACGGGGCCTACCTGTGCCGGTAGTGGGGCGAGTTAAGGTGGAGGTGCGGCCGGCTGCTTTTTCGGCGGCTGCCTGCCCGCACCTCCGTCCCTGGCCTCCTTCACCACCCCCCCGCGGCATTGCCGGCTGTTTCCAGAGAGCCCGGCACTTCTCCTTGGTGCCGGGCTCATTTGCCGGCACTCGCGAGCGGGGATCGCGCTGTTGCAGGCACCTCCCCCTTAAGACTGAGAGGAAGGCCTGCAGTACCGTAGGCTGCCGTGCCGCAGCGGGTGGCGCTGTGGCACTTTGCACACCGATATTCAGTTTCAGCGCCCCAAGCGGGGCGCCGAAACCCTTGTTTAGCGGCCGGCTTCCACTTGGGGCGCTGAAACTGAATATCCCGCTGGCGCAAGTGGCTCCGCGCGCAGCGGTAATTCCGGCGCCCAGGCGAGCTGGGCGCCCCTAACTGAATTTCTAGGCCAGAGAGTTATACAGCACAGAAAGAGGCCCTTCGGCCCATCGCGTCCGCGCCGGCCATCAAGCCCTGTCTAATCTAATCCCATTTTCCAGCATTTGGTCCATAGCCTTGTATGCTATGGCATTTCAAGTGCTCATCCAAATGCTTCTTGAATGTTGTGAGGGTTCCTGCCTCTACCACCCTTTCAGGCAGTGAGTTCCAGATTCCAACCACCCTCTGGGTGAAATTTTTTTTCCTCAAATCCCCTCTAAACCTCCTGCCCCTTACTTTGAATCTCTGCCCCCTTGTTATTGACCCCTCTACTAAGGGGAAAAGTTCCTTTCTATCCACCCTATCTATGCCCCTCATAATTTTGTATACCTCAATCAGGTCCCCCCTCAGCCTTCTTTGCTCCAAGGAAAACAACCCGAGCCTGTCTAATCTTTCTTCATAGCTGAAGCGCTCCAGCCCAGGTAACATCCTGGTAAAACTCCTCTACACCCTCTCCAAAGCAATCACATCCTTCCGTGTGGCGACCAGAACTGCACACAGTACTCCAGCCGTGGCCTTACCAGCGTTTTGTACAGCTCCATCATAACCTCCCTGCTTTTATATTCTATGCCTCGGCTAATGATGGCAAGTATCCCATATGCCTTTTTAACCACCTTATCCACCTGTTGTGCTGCCTTCAGGGATCTATGGACATGCACACCAAGGTCCCTCTGATCCTCTGTCTTTCCTAGGGTCTTACCATTCATTGTGTATTTCCTTGCCTTGTTAGTCCGTCCAAAATGCATCACCTCACACTTTTCAGGGTTAAATTCCATTTGCCACTGTTGCGCCCATCTGACCAACCCATCTATATCGTCCTGTAGCCTGAGGCTTCCCGCCTCGCTATTTACCACTCCACCAATTTTCGTGTCATCTGCGAACTTACTGATCATACCTTTTACATTCGCATCCAAATCATTAATGTAGACCACAAATGTAAAGTCTGTGGGTTGTGCAGTTAATAAATACACAGACTTCAGAAGTAACAAACAAACAGGTCTTTACTATTCGAAGGTCCGGGCGAATCTGCCCCAGAAATCCTGCTACAACACTTATATACTGGTGTGGTCACTATCGGTATTACAGTATACAGAAGCCAAACAAATAGTGCCACACCTAAAGTTGTTCCCTTAAAGGTGAACGGTTACATTCAATAGTTCCCTTAAAGGTAGACGGGTACATACACTACAATCCTCCCTTTTTAGCTTATTACTTACAGAGTCCCCGTTAAACATACATATCTTCAACTTCCTATAAAACAAATTACAGCTATAATCTCGGTGGAGTCAATGTCATATAAAACAATTTACAAATATAATCTCGGTGGAAACAGTTCACAGGTTCCGTCTCTGCGGAAACAGTTCATAGATTCAGTCTCTGATCTTGACTCGTTCCGAACAACATTTCTTTGGGGTAGCCGGTTCACCTGGCTAGCGTGACTCCTCCATAGCCTTTTTCTTGACGTAGCAGCTTGAACTTTCGTCCTGTTGAACCAGCAGTGCGGACTTTGACAACCAACTGGCTGTCTTGACATTTACCAGTTTTTCAACTAATTTAGCTCCTTTCGTAATGTCCCGCCTGGAATGGTAGAAGTGCTAATATTTTAGACAGTTATTATCTTCTGCTTCTTCTTTTTCTTTTCTGCCTTTTTGAAACTCTCGGAGCTCCTTTCTCGGCTGCCAGCTGTAGTGCCACCAACTCTCTATGTTCCTTAGCCCTTAAGTGCTTCATTCGGATTTCAGCACTTTGAGAGTTTTCATCACAAGCTGGGCAGACCACATCCTCATAATATTCAGTGTCACTCAACAGGTCATGGTAATATTCAGGTTCGTCCTGAGTTAGGCCAGCGAGAGAGACTTCTTCTTCCTCCTCACCCGTCTGGACGTTAGCTGACGGTGGTTCCTTCCCTAAACATCTTTCTTGAAAAGCCTTCTTCATGCATTCATATTCATCCCGCTCTTCCTGGGTTATCTGCCATTCCTTCACGACGGACCTCATTTGTGAGTTCAATACCTTCCTTTCCACCGGTAATTGCGTTATCAGGCTATTTAACCCTTCTACTGAAGTAACGGTTTCCACCTTCTTCTGTTCACCTTGACGTGATTCAACGTACTTTTGGCATCCTTGTAAAATTTGTGTTGCCACCTCAGCTATCTCCGTGACTTTTGAGAGCTCCGAACTCGTTCCCCCTGAAGATTGAAGCTCGTGTTCAGATTGTTCCCCTTGCAGAGTCTTGTCCTTCAGCATATGAAGGAGTTGGCCGACCGTTAACTCTTCCCTGGGAACATGGTGGATCAGAGTCTTCTCCATTTCATCCACCTCTTTCTCCAATACTTCCACCTTACGTTCCTCTTGAACTTTGGCTTTCAGCGCTCGGAAAAGTTGCGCCCTGATGCTCTCTAGTTCATGTTCAGGGACCATTCTTACAGTGTCCTGTTCTTCCACTGCAAGGATTCCCAGTTGAATCTGTTCTTCAAGTTGTTGAACCTCAGGCATTGCCGCCTCATATTTGTCTTGGGTGTTCTTCAATGTTTTTATAAGTTCTTGGACATCCTGTCTTTCATGCTCTGCCATGATTTTCACCTCTAATTCCTCATCTATGGATGGAGCTTCTATCGATGAGTCTGTCTTGGCCTTGAGCTCATCAAGAATTTCCTGCAGCCTTTGGACTTCTTGCTCATGTTCAACCTTTAGTTGTTCATATGCTTCTACTGAAACTAGCTTTTCGGAGGCTGCCGAGTTAACCCCCTTCTGAATTGTAGCCTGGGCCTGTTCATACTGTTCTTTCAACTTCTCACACTCTGCTTGTAAGGAGTCGTAAAGAAGAACTGGAATAAAATCCTGGCTCCCTGAAGATTCCTCTTCCTTTGGTTCATTCTGTAAATATTCTAGTTCCTGAACAGCATCAGGGGAATGTGATTGGTATTTGACCATGATGGCTCTATGGTTGCTCTCTGCTTGAGCTAGCTGTCTCTGTAGTCTTTCCAGGTTCCCCCATTTGGTGTCCCAGAACTTTTCCATATTTTTCATCTCCTGTACGAGACGATCACTCAACTGTTCTAATTGTTGTCGTACTTTGACATAAGTTTGCGTCCGAGCTCGGTGTTCTTCCGTCATGGATGAATCCTTTGCTTGAACAGGCTCAGAATTCTCTGTCAACCTGGAGTTCTGCTCTGCAGCTTTATTCTTCTTGGTACCATAAGTCCTTCTGCCTGTCTTCGTTTTCGACTTGGTCTTATCATCATCCATTTCAGAATCTGAGCTAATAGCTTGCACCGAGTCCTCCCTCATTATGGCTTTTAGGTAATGCCATTCCATGTCTATTTTCTTAATCCACTCCCACCCTAAAAGTGGTGGTCCTCCCTCAGGTAATACGTACAAGCTCATTCTTGGGTGTTCTTTACCCCTATCTCTCACCTTGACTCTTATTTTCCCCACGGGGTATACGTTATGCCCAGTGTATGTCTGTAATACGAACTTGGTATTTCTTAAAGGTATGTGAGAGAATAGCCGGTGGTAGTCCCTTCGGTTGATGACTGATAGAGCTGATCCAGTGTCCAGCTCCATTCTTATTTGGACTCCAGCTATTTTTAGTATGACCCAGATGGCCTGTAGATCCGTTTCTTTACCCACATTGTGGATTCTCAGACTACCCAGCTCCTGGTTGTTTGGGTCTGAGTCTGAATTCTGTTCGTCTGAACTCTTCTCAGCCACCTTGTGTACCTTGTTGTACTTTTCTGGTGGTGGCTTCCTTTGATTATTGATCTTTTTCCCGGACCGGCATACCTTCGCGATGTGACCCAGTTTGCCACATTTCCTACACTCTTGGTTCTTAAACCAGCATTGATTCTGGTCATGCGTTGCCTTCCCACAACGGTAGCATTTTGTTGTGCTTGAAGTAATTTGGTCCACCCCGAGTGCCGCCGCCTTTAGTTGCATTTCCGCCGTTCCTTTCGCTGCGGCTTCGTGCGATGCAGCTATAAGGACAGCCCTGTCCAGTGTGAGGTCATTCTCTTCCAGTAGTCGCTTCTGCGTCCCTTCTTTGGACAATCCGCATACGAACTTGTCCCGCAGCGCTTCTGTCAGATTCCCTCCGAACTGGCAGTATTTCGCTAGCCTACGCAGTTCGACCAAGTATTCCGCATTGCTTTCGTCTTTCTTCTGCGTTCTTGCGTAGAATTTGAATCGTTCAGCCAGCATCAACAGTGTGGGGTTCAAGTGGTCCTTCAGCACAGCCACAATCTCTTCGAAGGTCTGATCCGCTGGTTTATTTGGTGCTATTAGATGCTTCAAGAGCCCGTATGTTTTTGCCCCCATCGAGTTTAGCAATGTTATCGCCTTGTCGTCTTCCTCTATTTTGTTGGCTTCGCAATAGATTTCTATGCGTTCCACGTACGTGGCCCAGTCTTCTATTTCAGAATTAAAGTCGTTAATATTCCCTCGCATAGGCATCTTTCTTCCCTTGGGAGCAGCACCAGTATTTCTTATTTATTTATTTGTTTCTAAGATGGCGGTTTTCCCGCGAAATCGGCGGTTTCCCGCTCTTTCCTTCTCTCCCCGCCCACTTCAATGGCGGTTTTCCTGCGAAAATGGCGGTTTCCCGCTCTTCCTTTCTCGCCCCGCCCACTTCAATGGCGGTTTCCCGCTTCTGGCGTCTTCTCCGCCTAATGGCGGCTACCTGCATTTCTTCCCGGTGGAAGGGGTACGCTTCCCCCTCAGCGGACAGGTTCAGCCGCTGGCTGGCTACCGCACAGCTCCCCTTACTCGGCTATGTCTTTTCCTCCCGCCCGCACGGCTCTACCGGCGCTGGGTACACCCCGTTAGTGGAGGACAGTTCAGCCGCTGGACTGGCTCTCGCGCAGTCTCTCTCTCCGTACCCGGCTCTGTCTCTCTCACCCGCACGTTCGATGCTACCGGCCCTGGGTACCCCGATGGTGGAGAACAGCTCACCGCTGGACTGGCTCTCGCGCAGTCTCTCACCCCGTTTTCGGCTGTGTCTCTCACCCACTCCCGCACGTTCGGTTTTGCCAGCTCTGAGTACCCCGTTGGTGGAGAACAGCTCAGCCGCTGGACCGGCTCCTCGCAGTCTCTCTCTCCGCACCCGGCTCTCACCCGCACGGTTCCCGTTCGCCTCCCCAGCCCTCTCGCAGACCGGTGTTTCCCTCCCCGGCTGCGGCTGGGTTTCTCTTCCCGCGCCTACTCGCAGGCTCAGCGCTTCGTGGCTGCGGTCGCTGCCCCGATTGTCCCGCCGATCGTGGTCCGGCTGTCACCCGACGCCGTTGGACCCGACTTTTGGCCGGCACAGCTCCCCCTCGACCAAGGTCGAGTGCTCTGCCCTTATCCTCCGGATGCTTCTACACCTTCCCCTACTCACAGTCTCTTCGGCCGCCTTGTTTCTTGCTGGTCGGCTCACTCCGCACCGTGGCAGAAGGGTAGTCAGTGCCTGTTGCTGATACAGCTTTTGTTGTTAGTCTTCCTGCTTTCTGTTGTTGCAGCCTCGTGTTTTCTTTTGGTAGCACGACGAGGGCGGTTGTCTCTCTTCGACGCTCTTCGTTGCTTATGGTAATCTTGCCGCAGGGTACGATCGGACTCGTCGCCACTGTAAAGTCTGTGGGTTGTGCAGTTAATAAATACACAGACTTCAGAAGTAACAAACAAACAGGTCTTTACTATTCGAAGGTCCGGGCGAATCTGCCCCAGAAATCCTGCTACAACACTTATATACTGGTGTGGTCACTATCGGTATTACAGTATACAGAAGCCAAACAAATAGTGCCACACCTAAAGTAGTTCCCTTAAAGGTGAACGGTTACATTCAATAGTTCCCTTAAAGGTAGACGGGTACATACACTACAACAAACAGCAAGAGACCCAGCACCGATCCCTGCGGTACCCCACTGGACACAGGCTTCCAGTCACAAAAACAACCTTCCACTCCAGGAATTCGTCCTCCACAGTATTATTACTAATTTAGTTAGACCAATCTATATGTAGATTAAAGTCACCCATGATAACTGCTGTGCCCTTATTGCACGCTTCTCTAATTTCCCTTTTAATGCCATCCCCAACCTCCACATTACTGTTTGGAGGTCTATATACCACTCCCACTAACGTTTTCTGCCCCTTGGTATTTCTCAGTTCTACCCATACAGATTCCACATCATCAGAGCTAATATCCGTCCTTTCAATTGTGTTAATCCCCTCTTTAACCAGCAATGCTACCCCACCTCCTTTTCCTTTTTGCCTATCTTTCCTGAATATTGAATACCCCTGGATGTTGAGTTCCCAGCCTTGGTCACCATGGAGCCATATTTCCGTAATCCCAATCATATCATATCCGTTTACCTCTATTTGCGCAGCTAATTCATCCACCTTATTACGAATGCTCCTCGCATTAAGACACAAGGCCTTCAGGCTTGCTTTTTTAACACTCTTACACCTTTTAGACTTATTATTTACTGTGGCCATGTTTGATTTAAACCCTTGATTTCTCTGACTGCCACCTTTGTTTTTCTCCTTCCTGTCTTTTGCTTCTATCCTTGTTTCCCTTTCCTCTGTCTCCCTTGTCAGGTTCCCAACCCCCTGCCATTTTAGTTTAAACCCTCCCCCAGAGCACTAGCAAACACTCCCCCTAGGACATCAGTCCAAGTCCTGCCCAGGTGCAAACCGTCCAGTTTGTACTGGTCCCACCTTCCCCAGAACCAGTTCCAATGTCCCAGGAATTTGAATCCCTCCCCCTTGCACCATTCCTCTAGCCACGTATCCTTCTATTTCTACTCTGACTAGCAAGTGGCACTCTTGAGATTACTACCTTTGAGGTCCTATTTTTCAATTTACCTCCTAACTCCCTATATTCAGCTTTTAGGACCTCATCCCGTTTTTTACCTATATCGTTGGTACCTATATGCACCACGACAACTGGCTGTTCACCCTCCCCTTCCAAAATGACTATCTCCAACAAGCGAGAATCTAACTACCTCCCCTTGACATTCAACTGCATTACCATTGCTGAATCCCCCACCATCAACATCCTGGGGGTCACCATTGACCAGAGACTTAACTGGACCAGCCGCATAAATACTGTGGCAACAAGAGCAGGTCAGAGGCTAGGTATTCTGCGGCGAGTGTCTCACCTCCTGACTCCCCAAGGCCTTTCCACCATCTACAAGGCACAATTAAGGAGTGTGCTGGAATACTCTCCACTTGTCTGGATGAGTGCAGCTGCAACAACACTCAAGAAGCTCGACACCATCCAGGACAAAGCAGCCCTTTTGATTGGCACCCCATCCACCACCTTAAACATTCACTCCCTCCACCACCAGCGTACTGTGGCTGCAGTGTGTACCATCTACAAGATGCACTGCAGCAACTTGCCAAGGCTTCTTCGGCAGCACCTCCCCAACCCGTGACCTCTTCCACCTAGAAGGACAAGGGCAGCAGGTCCATGGGAACACCACCACCTCCAAGTTCCCCTTCAAGTCACACACCATCCTGACTTAGAAGTATATCACCGATCCTTCATCGTCGCTGGGTCAAAATCCTGTAACTCCCTACGTAACAGCACTGTGGGAGTACCTTCACCACACGGACTGCAGCAGTTCAAGAAGGTGGCCACCTTCTCAAGGGCAATTAGGGATGGGCAATAAATGCTGGCCTTGCCAGCGACGCCCACCTAAGTGAATAAACAAAATTACCAGCAAGCAGCCTGGATGAATACAAATGAGGAAATATACATTTATTTGGATTCATCCACATTTTTCCATTTAGGATTTGTCTGAAATTGAAACCCCTCCTACAACTTTGCACAGCTTTGTGTTTCTGTATACTGATGTTGATGGCTCCAAAAATAAGGAACCGTGCTATTGAACATCAGATGAAGCAATTTGATTCCCATTTCTCAGTTTCAGAAATTTCATTAAACAACATTCTGAATTTAAATCCTAACATAGATCTGGATTTGGCTGATTTGTGCTCAGTTTTCACTGAGGGGAGGGCTGGGGGAGGTGAAGAGAGTGACGGAAGAATTTCCATGTCTAGTGATGATCTTGGGATTATAATTTTGCCAGACGTAGCAACCAGAGCAATACTTCCCCTCCATTGCATATCACATTCACTCCAGTATAATTGGAATTCTTTAGAAAAACATCTAACTTGATGAGCTCCATTGTAGCATGAATAAAGGACATGAGGTGGGCAAGTGTGGCACTGAGTAAACATACCACTATGATTGTATGACCCACAGATAATGAGACCTGCCCGGTATTATGTTCATCCCATGAAAGTGGTAGCTTTCAATCACTTTTGCCATCTGGTATTCACTTCCCTGAAGGCAAGGAGGTGCCCAATAGTTAGTGGCTTATGTGGCTCTACACTCACAATGTTATGCCAAGTAACTCTGAATCAAACACATGCTGTTGCTATGGCATATTGTCAGCCCATAGGTAGCTATGTACCCTGTCATATCCAAGGAAGCGACTGATTAATTTACCAGCCATTTTCATGTCATAAAACAGGATGAATTATGCAAAAATAATGAATGGTTTGTGCTTTGTAACTCATATCAAACAATTGTGATATTAGAAAGTTGCACCATATTATTCTTGAATATTCAAAAATTTGATTGATTTTGCAAATACCTCATTTCCCCTCTTCAGTCACTCTCTTCTCATGCCCCCTGTTCATTCCCTTCTCCTTTTTCATTCCCTCCTCATTCCCCTCCTTCTCATTCTGCCCTCCTCATTCTGCCCTCCTCATTCCCCCCTGCTCATTCCCCCCTCATTTCCTCTGCTTATTCCCCCCTCCTTATTCCCCCTCCTTATTCCCCCTCCTCATTCCCCCCTGCTCATTCCCCCTCACTCCCCCTGCTCATTCCCCTTCCTCATTCCCCCTCCTTATTCCCCTCATTTCCCCCCTGCTCATTCCCCTCCTCATTCCACCCTCCTCATTCCCCCTCCTCATTCCCCTCCTCATTCCCCCCTGCTCATTCCCCCTCCTCATTCCCCCCTGCTCATTCCCCCTCCTCATTCCCCCCTGCTCATTCCCCCCTGCTCATTCCCCCTCCTCATTCCCCCCTGCTCATTCCCCCTCCTCATTCCCCCTGCTCATTCCCCCCTGCTCATTCCCCCTGCTCATTCCCCCTGCTCATTCCCCCTCCTCATTCCCCCTCATTCCCCCCTGCTCATTCCCCCTCCTCATTCCCCCCTGCTCATTCCCCCTCCTCATTCCCCCTGCTCATTCCCCCTCATTCCCCCCTGCTCATTCCCCCTCCTCATTCCCCCTCATTCCCCCCTGCTCATTCCCCCTCCTCATTCCCCCTCATTCCCCCTGCTCATTCCCCCTCCTCATTCCCCCTCATTCCCCCCTGCTCATTCCCCCTCCTCATTCCCCCTCATTCCCCCTGCTCATTCCCCCTCCTCATTCCCCCTCATTCCCCCTGCTCATTCCCCCTCCTCATTCCCCCTGCTCATTCCCCTCCTCATTCCCCCCTACTCATTCCCCCTCCTCATTCCCCCTGCTCATTCCCCCTCATTCCCCCTGCTCATTCCCCCTCCTCATTCCCCCTGCTCATTCCCCCTCCTCATTCCCCCTCATTCCCCCTGCTCATTCCCCCTCCTCATTCCCCCTGCTCATTCCCCTCCTCATTCCCCCCTACTCATTCCCCCTCCTCATTCCCCCTGCTCATTCCCCCTCATTCCCCCCTGCTCATTCCCCCTCCTCATTCCCCTCCTCATTCCCCCCTACTCATTCCCCCTCCTCATTCCCCTCCTCATTCCCCTCCTCATTCCCCCCTACTCATTCCCCCTCCTCATTCCCCCTGCTCATTCCCCTCCTCATTCCCCCCTGCTCATTCCCCCTCATTCCTCCCTGCTCATTCCCCCTCCTCATTCCCCTCCTCATTCCCCCCTGCTCATTCCCCCTGCTCATTCCCCCTCATTCCCCCCTGCTCATTCCCCCTCCTCATTCCCCTCCTCATTCCCCCCTGCTCATTCCCCCTCCTCATTCCCCCTCCTCATTCCGCCCTCCTCGTTCCCCCCTCCTCATTCTCTCCTCCTCATTCCCCCTCCTCATTCCCCTCCTCATTCCCCCCTGGTCATTCCCTCCTGCTCATTCCCCTCCTCATTCCCCCCTGGTCATTCCCTCCTGTTCATTCCCCTCCTCATTCCCCCCTGGTCATTCCCTCCTGCTCATTCCCTCCTGCTCATTCCCTCCTGCTCATTCCCCCTCCTCATTCATTCTCAAAAGTGTTAGAAATGAATTGTTTTTGGGTCTCATTAAATCACTCCACCTGAGTGCAAGGTTAAGTCAGTGAGGTGGGTTAAAAATTCCCCCTGTCCTAATCCTAAATTTGCATATTTCTCTAGCTTCTCTCCTATCTCCCCTTTGGCCTTTTCAATGCTCATCTTGTCAATGAGACTGGCCTCCCGCTCTCTCGACACTATTCCTAGTAAATTGCTGACCAACCAACTGCCCTTCCTGGCCCCCATGTTAGTGGATATTGTTAACGGTTCTCTCTCCTCCGGTATTGTCCCCCTTTCCTTCAAATCTGCCGTCATCACCCCTCTCCTCAAAAAAAACCCCTTAACCCCTCCATCCTTGCAAACTATCGCCCCATCTCCAACCTCCCTTTCCTCTCCAAAGTTCTTGAACGTGTTGTTGCCTCCCAAATCCGTGCCCATCTTTCCCAGAACACGTCTGAATCCCTCCAAGCAGACTTCCCCTCCCTCCACCGTATTGAAACAGCTCTTACAAATGACAAACTAATTGACTGCGACAAAGGTAAACTATCGCTTCTTGTCCTTCTCGATCTGTCTGCAGCCTTTGACACTGTTCACACAAAATCCTGCTCCAACGCCTCCACCATTGTCCAGCTGGATGGGACTGAACTCGCCTGGTTTCATTCCCATCTTTCCAGCCGTAACCATAGAATCATCTGCATTGGCTTCTCTTCCCAATCCCGCACTGTCACCTCTGGTGTCCCCCAAGGATCTATCCTTGGCCCCCTCCTATTTCTCATCTACATGCTGCCCTCCGTGACATCATCTGGCAACACAACGTGAGTTTTCACATGTACGCTGATGATACCCAGCTTTACCTCTCTTCCACCTCTCGCGAACCCTCCACCGTCTCTATTCTATCAGACTGCTTGCCCAACATGCAGCACTGGATGAGTTGAAATTTCCTCCAATTAAATATCAGGAAGACTGAAGTCATTGTCTTCGGTTCACGCCACAAATTCCGTTTCCTTTCCACTGATTCGATCTCTCTCCCCGGCAACTATCAAAGGCTGACCAAGTCTGTTCGCCACCTTGGTGTCATATTTGATCACAAATTGAGCTATCTACCTTCTATCACTAAGCCCGCCCATCACTGTAATGATCAATAACATGTCATTCTATAGTGGACACTAGGTGGAGCCGTAGAGCTGTGTAGAGCTGTATATAGCTGTATGTATATAAGACTACACTACCCAGCTGTATGTACATTAAGACTACATTACCCATGAGGCACTAGGCTACCCACAAGGCAGCAGTCAAGATGGATGCCTCTGCAGATACTGTACCTAGTCCACATGTGCTCAATAAAGTGTCTAGCAAAAGCTAGCTGTGTTCATAATGAGAATGTCTATTTATTAATGAACATAACAATCACCACCTTCGTAACATTGCCCGTCTCCGCCCTTACCTCAACTTATCTGCTGCCGAAATCCTCATCCATGCCTTTATCACCTCTATACCTAACTATTCCAAAACACTCTTGGCCAACCTCCCTAGTTCTACCTGCCATAAACTTGAGGTCATCCAAAATTCTGCCGCCCGTATCCTAACTTGCACCACATCCCGCTCACCCACATCCCCCATGCTCGCTGGCCTACATTGGCTCCTAGTTAAGCAACACCTCAATTTTAAAATTCTCATCCTTGTTTTCAAATCCCTCCATAGCCTTGCCCCTCCTTATCTCTGTAATCTCCTCTGGCCCTATAATCCGTCTAGACCTCTGCGTTCCGCCTATTCTGGCCTTTTGAGCATCCCCAATTTTAATTGCTCTACCATTGGAGGTTGTGCCTACAGCTGCCTAGGTCCTAAGCTCTGGAATTCCCTCCCCAAATCTCTCCACATCTCCACTTCTCTTTCCTCCTTTAAGACACTCCTTAAAACCTATCTCTTCGACCAAGCTTTTGGCCATTTACCCTAACATCTCCTTATATGGCTCGGTGTCAATTTTTTTTGGATACCCCTCCTGTGAAGCACCTTGGGATGCTTTACTACGTTAAAGGCACTATATAAATATAAGTTGTTCTAAAATTGGCTCCTTGGAATGCTTGTTCCTTCCTTTACCTGTTGCTTATAATTATTATTTTTAAACCGAAATCAATATTTAGATGTTATTATTGATTGAACTAAAACTCCAGGTTGTAGAAACATAGAAACATAGAAGATAGGAGCAGGAGTAGGCCATTCGGCCCTTCGAGCCTGCTCCGCCATTCAATGAGATCATGGCTGATCATCCAAATTCAGTACCCTGTCCCTGCATTCTCCCCATATCCTTTGATCCCTTTAGCCTTAAGAAATATATCTAACTCCTTCTTGAATATATTTAATGAATTGGCCTCCACTGCCTTCTGTGGTAGAGAATTTCACAGGTTCACCACTCTCTGGGTGAAGAAATTCCTCCTCATCTCTGTCCAAAATGGCTTACCCCTTATCCTTAGACTGTGATCCCTGGTTCTGGACTCCCCGGCCATCGGGAAGATCCTTCCTGCATCTAGTCTGTCTAGCCCTGTTAGAATTTTATAAGTTTCAATGAGATCCCCTCTCATTCTTCTAAACTCCAGCGAGTATAAGTCCAATCGACCCAATCTCTCCTCATATGTCATTCCTGCCATCCCAGGTATCAGCCTTGTGAATCTTCGCTGCACTCCCTCCATGGCAAGAACATCCTTCCTCAGATAAGGTGACCAAAACTGCACACAATACTCAAGGTGTGGTCTCACCAAGGCCCTGTACAACTGCAACAAGACATCCTTGTTCCTGTACTCGAACCCTCTCGCTACGAAGGCCAACATACCATTTGCCTTCTTAACCGCCTGTTGCACCTGCATGCTTACCTTCAGTGACTGGTGCACAAGGACACCCAGGTCTCGTTGCACATCCCCTTCTCCCAATCTATTGCCGTTCAGATAATAATCTGCCTTCCTGTTTTTGCCACCAAAGTGGATAACCTCGCATTTATCCACATTATACTGCATCTGCCATGCTTCTGCACAATCACCCAACCTGTCCAATTCATACTGGAGTTTCTCGACATCCTCCTCACAGCACACATGCCCACCCAGCTTTGTGTCGTCTGCAAACTTGGAGATATTACATCTAGTTCCCTCGTCTAGATCACTTATATATATTGTGAATAGCTGGGGTCCTAGGACCGATCGCTGCGGTACCCCACTAGTCACTGCCTGCCACTCGGAAAAAGAGACGTTTATTCCAACTCTTTGCTTCCTGTCAGCCAACCAGTTCTCTAGCCAAGTCAGTACCTTGCCCCCAATCCCATATGCTTTAACTTTACACACTAATCTCTTATGCGGGACCTTATCGAAAGCCTTCTGATCGTGCAAATACACCACATCCACTGGTTCTCCATTATCTATTCTACCAGTTACATCCTCCAAAAATTCCAGTAGATTAGTCAAGCACGACTTACCTTTTGTAAATCCATGTTGACTTTGTCCGATCCTGTCACTGTTTTCCAAGTGCTCTGCTATTACATCTTTTATAATGGACTCTAGCATTTTCCCCACTACCGATGTCAGGCTTACTGGTTTATAATTCCCTGTTTTCTCTCTACCACCTTTTTTGAATAGTGGGGTAACATTAGCTACCCTCCAATCCATGGGTACTGTTCCAGAGTCTATCTAATTTTGGAAGATGACCAGCAATGCATCTATTATTTCTAGGGCCACTTCCTTAAGTACCCTAGGATGTAGATTATCAGGCCCTGGGGATTTATCGGCATTCAATCCCATAAATTTCCCTAACACCATTTCCCTACAAACACTGATTTCTTTCAGTTCCTCCCTCTCATTAGACCCTATGTTCTCCGACATCTCTGGGAGGCTATTTGTGTCCTCCTTTGTGAAGGCAGAACCAAAGTATGTGTTTAATTGGTCAGCCATTTCTTTGTTCCCCATTATAAATTCCCCTGATGCTGACCACAAGGGACCTACGCTTGACTTCACCAGTCTTTTTCTCTTCACATACCTATAAAAGCTTTTACAGTCAGTTTTTATGCTCCCTGCCAGCTTACTCTCATACTCTATTTTCCCCCTCTTAATTAATCCCTTTGTCCTCGTTTGCTGAATCCTAAGCTGCTCCCAGTCCTCAGGTTTGCTGCTTTTTCGGGCCAATTTTTATGACTTCTCCTTGGATCTTATGCTATCCCTAATTTTCCTTTTTTGTTTCATTTTTATGCCAAACAGGGATGAACAAATTCTGTAGTTCATCCATGCGATCTTTAAATGTTTGCCATTGCCTATCCACCGTCAACCCTTTGAGTGACATTCCCCAATCAATCCTAGACAACTCGCGCCTCATACCATCATAGTTTCCTTTATTTAAATACAGGACCCTAGTCTCTGAGTCAACTACTTCATTCTCCACCTTAATGAAGAATTCTATCATATTATGATCGCTCCGACCCAAGGGGCCTCGCACAACAAAATTGCTAATTCATCCTTTCTCATTACATAATACCCGGTCTAAGATGGCCTGATCTCCAGTTGGTTCCTCGACATATTGGTCCAGGAAACCATCCCGTATACACTCCAGGAATTCCTCCTCCACAGTATTGTTACTAATTTAGTTAGCCCAATCTATATGTAGATTAAAGTCACCCATGATAACTGCTGCGCCCTTATTGCATGCTTCTCTAATTTCCCTTTTAATGCCATCCCCAACCTCCGCATTACTGTTTGGAGGTCTGTATACCACTCCCACTAACGTTTTCTGCCCCTTGGTATTTCTCAGTTCTACCCATACAGATTCCACATCATCAGAGCTAATATCCGTCCTTTCAATTGTGTTAATCCCCTCTTTAACCAGCAATGCTTCCCCACCTCCTTTTCCTTTTTGCCTATCTTTCCTGAATATTGAATACTCCTGGATGTTGAGTTCCCAGCCTTGGTCACCCTGGAGCCATGTTTCCGTAATCCCAATCATATCATATCCGTTTACCTCTATTTGCGCAGCGAATTCATCCACCTTATTACGAATGCTCCTCACATTAAGACACAAGGCCTTCAGGCTTGTTTTTTAAAAACTCTTTCACCTTTTAGAATTATTATTTACTGTGGCCATGTTTGATTTAAACCCTTGATTTCTCTGACTGCCACCTTTGTTTTTCTCCTTCCTGTCTTTTGCTTCTATCCTTGTTTCCCTTTCCTCTGTCTCCCTGCTCAGGTTCCCAACCCCCTGCCATTTTTGTTTAAACCCTCCCCCAGAGCATTAGCAAACACTCCCCCTAGGACATTGGTCCCAGTCCTGCCCAGGTGCAAACCATCCAGTTTGTACTGGTCCCACCTCCCCCAGAACCGGTTCCAATGTCCAAGGAATTTGAATCCCTCCCCCTTGCACCATTCCCCTAGCCATGTATTCATCTGAAATATCCTCTATTTCTACTCTGACTAGCATGTGGCACTGGTTGCATCTTGAGATTACTACTTTTGAGGTCCTATTTTTTAATTTACCTCCTAACTCCCTATATTCAGATTTTAGGACCTCATCCCATTTTTTACCTATATCGTTGGTACCTATATGCACCACGACAACTGGCTGTTCACCCTCCCCTTCCAAAACGTTCTGCAGCCGTTCTGAGAATTCCTTGACGCTTGCACCAGGGAGGCAACATACCATCCTGGAGTCACGTTTGTGGCCGCAGAAACGCTTATCTATTCCCCTTACAATAGAATCCCCTATTACTATAGCTCTCCCACTCTTTTTCCTCCTGTCCTGTGCAGCAGAACCACCCATGCTGCCAGGAAGTTGGCTGCTGCTGCCTTCCCCTAATAAGCCATCTCCCTCACCAATATCCATTTGAGAGGGGGATGGTCACAGGGGACCCCTGCACTACCTTCCTGCGCCTACTACTCTGTCTGCTGGTCATCCATTCTCTTCCTGCCTGTGCAGCCTTTACCTGTGGTGTGACCAACTCCCTAAACGTGTTATCCATGACGTCCTCAGCATCACAAATGCTGCAGTATGTATCCATTTGCAGCTCCAGCGCCGCAATGCGGTCTGTTAGTAGCTGCAGCTGGATATACTTCCCGCACACATGGTCGTCAGGGGCACAGGAAGTGTCTCTGATTTCCCCCATAGCACAGGAGGAGCATGCCATGGGGCCGAGCTCTCCTGCCGTGACTTACCCTTTAATTAATTCAAATTAAATTAAATCAAATCAATCCCACCAATTACACTACAATTAAATGATATTCTGAAGGGCCCCTGCTTACCAGCAGTCCGTGCTACACCACAGACACCATATAAACTATAAACCACAAAATTTAAGTTTGGAAGAAAGCGAGAAAGAGAGAAATACTCACCAACCAATCACTTACCTGCTTTTTGGTGACGTCACACTTTGATTACTTTTTACTTCTCTCTCTCCTCTCACAATGAGTTCAGGCCCCTCTCTGACCGCGCTCTTTATTTACTGGCCTCTGCTCCGGTTCCCGGCTCGGTCCGCTCCTCCTTGGCTGCTCACAGTGAGTTCAGGCCCCTCTCCGACCGCGCTCTTTATTTACCAGCCTCTGCTCCGGTTCCAGGCTCGGTCCGCTCCTCCTTGGCTGCTCACAGTGAATTCAGGCCCCTCTCCAACCACGCTCTTTATTTACTGGCCTCTGCTCTGGTTCCCGGCTAGGTCCGCTCCTCCTCGGCTGCTCGCAGTGAGTTCAGGCCCCTCTCCGACCGCGCTCTTTATTTACCAGCCTCTGCTCCGGTTCCCGGCTCGGTCCGCTCCTCCTCGGCTGCTCGCAGTGAGTTCAGGCCCCTCTCCGACCGCGCTCTTTATTTACCAGCCTCTGCTCCGATTCCCGGCTCGGTCCGCTCCTCCTTGGCTGCTCACAGTGAGTTCAGGCCCCTCTCCGACCGCGCTCTTTATTTACCAGCCTCTGCTCCGGTTCCCGGCTAGGTCCGCTCCTCCTCGGCTGCTCACAGTGAGTTCAGGCCCCTCTCCGACCGCGCTCTTTATTTACCAGCCTCTGCTCCGGTTCCCGGCTCGGTCCGCTCCTCCTCGGCTGCTCGCAGTGAGTTCAGGCCCCTCTCCGACCGCGCTCTTTATTTACCAGCCTCTGCTCCGGTTCCCGGCTCGGTCCGCTCCTCCTCGGCTGCTCACAATGAGTTCGCAATGTGATTATAATTCAGGTTTTCCCTCAACAATCTTTGCTTGTGTTCACAACAAAAATGCAGGTTCCATAAGCTGACCTGCTCTCCTATGAACTGAAACTTCCAACCTTGTGTATGACATGAAAGGGATTTTATGCCACAGGACTAACAATGTCTTTTTTGTTTAACCACAGAGTGATACTTGGGTGATTACATGAGCTACTCATCGGAATCTCCTGTTCGTTTTGAAAAGTGGAAAAATATCATGTTGACGGGCCTTTGCGTTCAGGTTAAAACTAATGGTTAAATTTATTTACAAGGAGATTCATTACACAGAAGGATGGACACAGCACAAAAGCAGCCTTACGATACTTGACTTACTGCATAAACTGTTTTGAAACAATAAGGGGCGCTGAATCTTTAGAAGTCCATTACAATCATGTGTTTGGAACAGTCTCTCCTGAAATGTTACATTAGCGATGATCCCCAATGAAGTCCCTCTTTCGTAGTAATTGGAATGTGAAAATAATCATTTGATAGAGAAACTGAAAATTTCTGGCCAGATATAATCCTGTCTTTCTTTGAAGTAAAACAATTGGATTCTCTCTCAGTCTCCAAGTAATCGGAATATTTTGACTGCTCCAATATAAAAGGGTGGGTGAATCTCCACAGGGGTTCTCCCGTTTATCCGCCACATGAATTCAACCCCATGGCAGTCTCTTGGCCATCTTTTGAGTAATTTGCCCTTGATACCTGCCCACAACAGAAACTATTTAAGTGTTCGTATACATCCCGTTCACCCATCACCCCTGTGCTCGCTGACCTACATTGGCTCCGGGTCCGGCAATGCCTCGATTTTAAAATTATAATCCTTGTTTTCAAAGTCCTCCATGGCCTCGCCCCTCCCTATCTATGCAATCTCCTCCAGTCCTACAACTCTCTAAGATCTCTGCACTTCTCCAACTCTGGCCTCTTGTGCATCTCTGATTTTCATCGCCCCCCCATTGGCGGCCGTGCTTTCAGCTGCTTAGGCCCTAAGCTCTGGAATTCCCTCCTTGAACCTCTCCACCTCTCTCTCCTCCTTTAAGACGCTCTTTAAAACCTACCTTTTTGACCAAGCTTTTGGTCACCTGTCCTAATATCTCCTTATGTGGCTCAATGTCAACTTTTGTTTGATAACTCTCCTGTGAAGCACCTTGGGACATTTTACTACGTTAAAGATGCCATATAAATGCAAGTTGTTGCTGTTTGGCTAAAATCTGAAAGATTTACTGTTGTTAATGTTTTAAAAATGCACGGATCTGGTCCAACAAACTTGACCCGATTAGACTTTGAATGCGCAAAGTGACACCACCCAATGACTGACCATTTCTTGATGAAGCAAACTGATTTCTCTGGGCAGCTTTGTGTGCTCCATTTCTACTCACAAAGATAAATGAACTCTTAAGAATACATCCATCCTAAGACAGTCTTTAAATCACATTGGTCTGTCTATGAAAAAAAAACTACCACTTCAAAAATAGATACGTAGCATCTACTGTTAATTATCACTCAATAAGCTTGCGGTGAATATATCGCAATCAATAATCCTTCAGTATGAACGTTATCACACATCCACTTTATAGAGTGCACTGGCCACCATGGTGTTGACCACTTTAATCAAGAACCAAAAGATAGATCCCAAATATTCACTCAAAAATATAAAAAGCTCCGCTGATGGTTCAGTTGATAGGTATTACCTGATGTGGCACTGAGCCACACAGACCAGAAAGGACCCAGATTTGAAAAGTAAAGTAAGAAAGAGGTGTATTTCTATAGCGTCTTTCACGACCTCAGGACGTCTCAAAGCCCTTTACAGCCAATTAAATACTTCTTGAATTGGAGTCACTGTTGTAATGTAGGAAATGTGGCAGCTAATCTGCGCATAGCAAGCTCCCACAAACAGCAATGTGATAATGATCATTTGTTTTGGTGATGCTGGCCAGGACACTGGGGATAACTCCTCTGCTCTTCTTTAAAATAGTGCTGTGGGATCTTCTACGTCCACCCGAGAGGGCAGACGGGACCTCGCTTTAACATGTCATCTGAAAGACAGCGCCTTCGACAGTGCAGCACTCCCTCAGTACTGGCACTGGAGTGTCGGCCTAGATTAGGTGCTCAAGTCTCTGGAGTGGACCTGTGAACCCACAACCTTCTCACTCAGAGGCGAGACTGCTACTAACTGAGCCATGGCTGACAGCTGGTTCCTCCTCGGTTCAGGTCTTAGACAAAACAGCAGTAGGGATACTAAAATTAGATCTGTGTGTCTCTGTGTTAGGCGGGGAGGGCGGGGGGGGGGGGGGGGAACAGCCCAAGTTCCGTTTCTGATTAATTTTCCTGTATGAGCTACAGGAAAGCAATGTGTGGGGCATCTGATGAAGAGATTGGACTGCCTGCCAACATGAGATAGTACATGATGTCCAACATCCAAGCAACTTACCCAGCACGATTGATTATCATTATATATCATTATATATGGAGTATCATTTCTGAAAGGAGGTTGGGTGGTGTCATTTGCAGTATACTGTCCTTTTATCTTTGGAACATCTGGTTCAAATCCCAGCCAGCCATGGACCTCACTGACTGAGGTTGCCATGGTAACATGAATTGTACAAGTTTTGGGGTATTTGTGAGCTGTGGGCCACCACACACCGGGAACTAGATTAAGACTGCCTAGATTAATTCAATATAAGGTACTTATTTTTGCTTTGAACAAATTTCTATTGCATAATTGGACTACTCAATAAAGAAATAAAGACTTGCATTTATATAGCGCCTTACATGACCTCTGGACGTGCCAAAGTCCTTTACAGCTTTACTTTTTGAATTGTAATCACTGTTGTAATGTAGGAAACGTGGCAGCCAATTTGCACACAGCAAGGTCCCACAAACATCAATGTGATAATGACCAGATAATCTGTTTTTTAGTGATGTTGGTTGAGGGATAGGTATTGGCCAGGATACGGGAGAGCTCCCCTGCTCCTCTTTGAAATAGTGCCGTGGGATCTTTTACGTCCAGCTGAGAGAGCAGACGGGGCCTCGGTTTAATGTCTCATCCGAAAGACGTCACCTCCGGCAGTGCAGCACTCCCGCAGTATAGGGTACATGCAGTATGTATTAAATATGGTAAAAAACCTTCCCCCTTGAATAAAACATTGTTTTCCACACACGTTAATGCAAGAATAGTTGAAACTGAAAATATGTTGTTCAATTTATTGGTGCAGTAGTTTATGAGCTTGCTGTGCAGTTATTAACGTGAGCTCTTTCCGAGCAGTCATCAGAGGTAAATAGCTGGGCTCCTGTGGAGAAAATTGTTATGCTCGTCTGTTGCTGGTAGAATTGACACTTTGTCTTTCTGTCGTTCTACTGTGCAGGAATTAAATTGCCTTATAAGGAAAAGCTCGAGAGGCTTGCTGGGCAGGCTGAAGTGTTTCACGGTGCTGAAGTGCCTCTGGGAATTCATTACATGCTCCTGGCAAAGAGGTAACATATTTTATGGATTTCTTGTGCTGAAACAATATAGGCTTTGTAGCTTTAAATGTTCAGCTTTCACAGCCAATTCCACAAAAGCCACACTTTCTTTATTCTTTCATTTAAATCTGCCCCTGGATTTATTATGGTCCTGAATGTTGGATTGGAACATAGGAACATAGAAACAGGACGAAGCCATTTAACCCCTTGACCTCGTTCTGCCATTCGATTAGATCATGGCTGATCTATACCTCAACTCCATTTACCCACCATTGCTCCATGACCCTTAATACCCTTGCCCAACAAAAACCTCTCAATCTCAGTTTTGAAATTGTCAAGTGACCCCCAGCCTCAACAGCTTTTTGGAAGAGAGATTTCCAGATTTCCACTACCCTTTGTGTAAAGAAATGCTTTCTGATATCACCCCTGAACGGCCTGGCTCTAATTTTAAGGTTCTGCCCCCTTTATTCTGGACTCCCCCACCAGAGGAAATAGTTTCTTTCTCTCTACCCTATCAAATCCTCTAATCATCTTAAACACCTTAATTAGATCACCCCTTAATTTTCTATACTCAAGGGAATACAAGCCTAGTCTATGCAACCTGTCCTCATAATTTAACCCTTTTAGCCCCGGTATCATTCTGGTGAATCTGTGCTGCACCCCCTCCAAGGCCAATATATCCTTCCTGAGCTGCGGTGCCCAGAACTGAACGCAGAGCTCCGGATGGGGTCTAACCAGAGCTTCATTGTATATGTTATGTCGATATCGCTTCTTATCATCATGGGTACCACCGAGAAGGCCAACCATACTCCTCAACCGCAAACACTAACCAGCCTCTGGTAGAGGCACTGGCACCATTGCCAATGCTGTGCCCATTGGCCTTTAGGCAAATGGAGTGCCAAGTGGGCCTTTGCATAAGTGCGTGCACACTGTCACGATGGTGCTGAGGTCCTACTTGCTGGAGATGGAGAAATAAGAACATGCCAGAATAGCTGCTTCTTTCTTTTGATCAGAGGCTGAGTAAAGAGATGGCCAGTTTAAAAAAGCAAACAGCCCTGTGTAGTGTATGTACCTTTAAGGGGAGAACTACTTTTTACAGCTCCTGTATATTGTAGTACCGGCAGTGATCACACCTGTATATAACCCTGAGTAGGGATCTGTACTGTTTAGTTTTAGAGAAACCCTCATCCAGTAAACACCTGTTGATTGTTCCTCTGCAGTCTCTGTCGATTATTTGAAGGACACGCTACCTAAAGATTCACGGATTCAACATTGGCGACGAGGTGATTTGAACCTACCTGCAAATCTGCAGAAGAAGGCCGATTCCATCAGTGCGGGCATCGACCATCCTGAGAGGACTTGAGCAGGCAGAGGAGGCTGTGGAGAGCTGGGCTTGGTTCTCCAGCCGCGACGATCCAGCGCAGCGGGCTGGCAGCAGGCACGGCGCAGACCCTTCCCGGACAGCGGCGGCGGGAGCCGACCGACGGCACAGAAAAAGGCCGAGAAGCGTCGACGGGTAAGAGAGAGGGTAAAGCACGCAGGGCGCAGCCGGGGTTGAAGACCGAGTGGCATCAACGAGAGAAGTGCGCAGGAAAACGCGCAGAGCACGGCCGGTGTTCAAGGGCTGAGCAGCGTCCGCGGGGGAAGAAAAGAAAGCGTGGGAGACGCCATTTGGGCCGCAGCGGAGAAGAAAGGGAAGCACGGGAGACGCCATTTTGAGCCAGCGGAGAAGAAGGGAGAGCGCGGGAGATGCCATTTTGAGCCAGCGGAGAAGAAGGGAGAGCGCAGGAGACGCCATTTTGAGCCAGCGGAGAAGAAGGGAGAGCGCGGGAGATGCCATTTTTAGCCAGTCTAACCATACCCAGGGATGCAGAAGAGTGGCAGGGTCACAGCATTCGACAATGAAGTCAAAGATTGGGCGACATATGTAGAACGCATAGAGGTGTACTGCAAAGCGAATGAAGTGCTAGATGCCAGGAAAGCACTGGTATTGTTGAATTCCATGGGTGCAAAAACGTACGGCTTACTGCAAAACCTAGTCACCCCAGAGAAGCTAGTGGAAAAGGATTTTGAAGGCATAGTGGCAATCCTACAGGACCACTTAAACCCCACACTGCTGCTGATAGCAGAAAGATTTAAGTTTCACTAAAGGAACCAGCATAAAGATGAAAGTAATGCTGAGTATTTAACGGAACTGCGCAAGCTATCGAAACACTGCCAGTTTGGAACGGGTCTAGCAGATACTTTAAGGGACAAGTTTGTGTGTGGGCTTCAAAGTGAAGGAACCCAGAAACGGCTTCTATCAGAAAAGGATCTTACGCTGGACAAGGCTTTCAACATGGCAGTATCACATGAAGCAGCCGCACGGGGCACTGCAGAGATACAACGGAAACCGCAAGAATATGGCACAAATGAAATGTCATATGGAGCAGTGAAGTGTTATCGCTGCGGCCAAACAACACACAACCATAAGGATTGTTGGTTCAAGGACCAAGTGTGCAGACAGTGTGGAAAAGTAGGACACATAATAAGAGTCTGCAGGTCGGGAAAGAAAACCAGCAGCAAGAAACCTCCACAGGAGAAGTACAAAAAGGTACATAAGGTGACGGAGAGTAGTTCAGACGAACAGAAAAGTGATACAGACTCCAGAAGCAAGGAGCTGGGTTGTCTGAAACTACATAATGTAACCAAAATGGAGCATCACCAAACTATCTGGGTCACGCTCAAGATAGACGGAGTCCAAGTGAAAATGGAATTGGACACAGGATCAGCCCTAACAGTCATAAACCAAAGGGACTCCAAGCGGCTATTCTCACATATACCCTTGAGAGATACAGAGATTATCTTGAAGACGTACACGGGGCAAAAAGTCTACCCCAAAGGAAAAATAAGGGTGAATGTGATATACAATGGCAAGGAAACACCAAAAATTGACTTATATGTATTGCCAGATGGAGGACCACCACTACTAGGACATGAATGGATCCGGAAGATACAGTTAGATTGGCATGCCATACAAGCACTGACGGTAGACGCCAAAAAGGATGATGATGTCACACCTGGACTGTAGTGTATGTACCTTTAAGAGAGAACTACTTTTACAGCTCCGGTATACTGTAGTACCGGCAGTGACCACACCTGTGTATAAGCCTTGAGCATGCCTCTGTACTGCCAGTCTTGAGACTACCCTACTCCAGTAAACACCTGTTGATTGTTAAGTTACAGCCTTCGTGTAGTTATTGGAAAACATCATACTCTAAGAATCACGGATCCAACAGTGGTGATGAGGTCGATTCGAATCTACCTGCAACTCTGCATTTCCCTTCAAGGATTCGCTCCGGGAGGGCGGTGGAAGAAAGTCGAGGCCAGAAGCACGGGCGTCGACCACGAGCAGCCGCCCAGTCGTCCGGCAGAGAGTGAACATCGCAGGGGTGGCTGTTGAGAGCCGGGCTTGGTTCCCCAGCCACGACGATCCAGCAACAGACTGGCAACAGGTACAGCGCAGACCCTTCCCGGACGGCGGTGGCTGGAGCCGACCGACGGCAGAGAAAAAGCCGAGCAGCGTCGATGGGGTAAGAGAGAGGGTGAAGCACACAGGGCGCAGCCGGGGGCTGAAAACCGAGCGGCGTTGAGGAAAAACAAAAACAGAGAGAGAGAGGGTAAAGCAGCAGCCGGGTTCAGGACCGAGCGGCGGAAACGGGAAAGGCGCACAGGAGAACGCGTAGAGCACAGCCAGGGCTCAAGGGCTGAACAGCGTCCGCTGGGAGAAGAAGGGAGAGCGCGGGAGACGCCATTGAGCCGCGGAGAAGAAGGGCGAGCGCGGGAGTCGCCATTTTTAGAAGCCGCAGCGGAGAAGAAGGGCGAGCACGGGAATAAAGGAAAGCGTGGGAGATGCCATTTTGTGCCAGCGGAGAAGAAGGGAGAGCGCGGGAGACACCATTTTTGACAGTTAAATCACACCCAGGGATGCCGAAGAGTGGCAGTATCTCTGCGTTCGACAATGAAGTCGAAGATTGGGCGACATATGTGGAACGCATTGAGGTGTACTGCAGGGTGAATGAAGTGCCAGATACTAGGAAAGGACTGGTTTTGTTAAATTCCATGGGTGCAAAAACTTATGGCTTACTGTGAAACCTAATAACCCCAGAGGAGCCTGTGGATAAGAATTTCGAAAGCATAGCAGAAATCCTACAGGACCACTTAAACCCCACACCGCTGCTGATAGCAGAAAGATTTAAGTTCCACAAAAGGAACCAGCATAAAGACGAAAGTAATGCTGAGTACTTAATGGAACTGCGCAAACTATCGAAACACTGCCAGTTTGGAGTGGGACTAGCAGATATTTTAAGGGACAAGTTTGTGTGTGGGCTTCAAAGTGAAGGAACCCAGAAACGGCTTCTATCAGAAAAGGATCTTACGCTGGACAAGGCTTTCAGCATGGCAGTATCACACGAAGCAGCCGCAAGGGCCGCTGCAGAGATACAACGGAGACCGCAAGAATATGGCACCAATGAAATGTCATATGGAGCAGGGAAGTGTTATCGCTGCGGCAGAACAACACATGACCAGAAGGATTGTTGGTTCAAGGACCAAGTGTGCAGACAGTGTGGAAAAGCAGGACACATAGCAAGAGTCTGCTGGTCAGGGAAGAAAACCAACAGCAAGAAATCTCCACAGGAGAAGTACAAAAAGGTACATAAGGTGATGGACAGTAGTTCAGACGAACAGAAAAGTGATACAGACTCCGGAAGCAAGGAGCTGGGTTGTCTGAAACTACATAAGGTAACCAAAATGGAGGATCACCAGACTATCTGGGTCACACTCAAGATAGACGGAGTCCAAGTGAAACTGGAATTGGACACAGGATCAGCCCTAACAGTCATAAACCAAAGGGACTACAAGCGGCTATTTTCACATATACCCTTGAAAGCTACAGAGATTGTCTTGAAGATGTACACGGGGCAAAAAGTCTACCCCAAAGGAAAAATAAGGGTGAAAGTGATATACAAAGGCCAGGAAATACCTAAAATGGACCTATATGTATTGCCAGATGGAGGACCACCACTACTAGGACGTGAATGGATCCGGAAGATACAATTAGATTGGCATTCCATACAGGCACTGAAGGTTGAGGCCAAAAAGGATGACGACGTCACACCTGGACGACTGTCAAAAATGCTAACTGACGCAAAAGAAGTGTTCCAGGAGGGACTCGGAACACTAAAAGGCATTACACATCCGCCCCGTATCATCCAGCCACAAATGGATTGGCTGAGAGGCTCGTACAAACCTTTAAAAAGGCGATAAAGGCCATGTGCGATGATGAAATTCCACTACAGCATAAGGTGGACAATTTCCTGTTAGCCTACAGAAATGCGACACATGCAGTTACCAACCAGATCCCGGCCATAATGTTCTTTAACCGAAGGTTGAGATCTCGTCTGGATTTGCTCAGACCAAATGTGCGAAGAAATGTTGAGGATAAACAATTCCAGCACATCAATGAGAAGCCGACAAGGAGCTTTAATGTAGGACAACCAGTCTTGGCCCGTGACTACTGAACAGAGAAATGGCAACCCGGAACGATATGCACACGGCAGGGGCCATTAATGTACACAGTGGATGTCGGGGAGAACATTGTGAGATGCCACGTCGATCAGATCTTAGCGTCACAGGAACGAGTCAACCCCATGTCTCGCGTACCTGGGGATGAACCCGACATACCGGTAGCATCTACCTCAGAAACAGTAGCAGTGGAAACTGATGAACTAACCGACGAAAGGGGGCCAGAATCGCCTCCGCACCAAGAACAAGAACCTCAGGAAAGGCGCTATCCAGAAAGGATCAGGAAGCCGCCCCAAAGACTGAATCTATAAATGGACTATTTCTGTTTAATGTGCATGTTAAAGTGTTAATTGTTATTTGAATATTATGGGTACTGCTAATCTAAAAGGGGAGGAATTGTAATGTATGTACCTTTAAGAGAGAACTACTTTTACAGCTCCTGTATACTGTAGTACCGGCAGTGACCACACCTGTATATAAGCCTTGAGCATGCCTCTGTACTGCCAATCTTGAGACTACCCTACTCCAGTAAACACCTGTTGATTGTTAAGTTACAGCCTCCGTGTAGTTATTGGAAAACATCAGACTCTAAGAATCACGGATCCAACATGGACGACTGTCAAAAATGCTAACTGATGCACAAGAAGTGTTCTAGGAGGGACTCAGAACACGAAAAGGCATAACAGCGACGATCAAAATAGAGGAAAATGCAAGCCCAAAGTTTTTTAAGGCCAGACCGATGCCTTATGCGATCCGCCCAGCCGTCGAAGCAGAGCTGGAAGGTTTGGAACGTTCTGGAGTACTGTCCAAAGTGGACTGGAGCGAGTGGGCTACACCCATCATTCCTGTAATGAAGAGGTCGTTGAGTAATACGCCTGGGGAACCATAGAAGGTCCGCATCTGTGGGGATTTTAAGGTGACAGTGAACCCAGTTCTTCACACGGTACAATATCCACTACCACGGATTGAGGATATTTTCGCCTCGCTATCTGGAGGAAAACACTTCACTAAGATTGATCTGGCCCAGGCGTACCTGCAAATGGAGGTAGAAGAAGCCTCGAAACAGTACCTCACGATCAACACTGACAAAGGTCTCTACCAATACAACCGGCTGGTGTTCGGGGTAGCATCAGCTCCGGCTATTTGGCAAAGGGCAATGGATCAAGTCCTGCAAGGGATTCCAGGGACCCAGTGTTATTTGGATGACATCCTGGTCACGGGCGAAAATGACAGTGATCACCTCGCCAACCTGGAGCAGGTGCTCACTAGATTGAAGGAACATGGGCTCCGAGCTAATCGCCACAAATGCGAGTTTTTCCAGAAGCAGATCTCGTATTGTGGCCACGTTATTGATGAAGAGGGGTTACATAAGTCCCCTGAAAAGATTGAGGCAGTAGTCAAGGCTCCAGCACCGGAAAATGTGTCACAACTGAGGTCGCTCCTTGGGCTGGTGAACTACTACCATAAGTTCTTGCCGAATTTGTCTACGTTACTACACCCACTGAACACCCTACTGCAAACGGGGGTACCTTGGAAGTGGAATGACGAATGTAAACGAGCTTTCCAGAAGTGCAAAGAATTGATCACATCAAAAGAGGTGTTGGCTCATTTCAACCCAGCACTACCAATTCGGTTGGCGTGTGATGCATCACCCTACGGTATTGGAGCGGTGCTGTCGCACAAATTCCCGGATGGCTTGGAGAGGCCATTAGCCTTTGTGTCTCGGTCACTAACCTCAGCCGAGCGTAACTATGCCCAGATTGACAGGGTGGCCCTCAGCCTAGTGTGGGGAGTGAAAACGTTCAACCACTATCTGCACGGGCAGAAGTTCACCTTGCTGACTGACCACCAACCACTTGTCTCCATCTTTAATCCAAAGAGGGCGTTCCGGTGATGACTGCGCAACGGGTACAAAGATGGTCCCTTTTTCTAGGGGCGAACCAATATGAAATCGAGTATAAGGGCATGAAACAGCATGGAAACGCTGATGGGCTATCACGCCTGCCACTGCCTACTGCGGAGGAAGCACCAGCAGTGGACCCTGTCAAAATATTTTACTCGACTATAATTGAACGCTGCCAGTAACTAATGCGGATATAGAGAAGGAGACCCGAAATGACCCGACACTGTCTCGGGTATATGATTTGACGGTGAAGGGATGGCCACCACATGGCGACTCACTGTTGCCAGCATTCTCATCCAGAAGAGAACAGCTGTTAGTATGCCAGGGGACCTTGATGTGTGGATCCCGAGTGGTAATTCCACCCAAGTTAAGGGAGATAGTGCTCAATGAGCTTCACGAAGGCCATCTGGGAGGGGTGGAAATGAAAAGCCTTGCTAGGGGTTATGTGTGGTGGCCGGGGATCGATCAGCAAATCGAGGACCTGACAAAGAGCTGCTCAGGATGCCAGAAGGTCCAAAATGCACCACCACATGACCCTCTACACCCATGGGAGTGGCCCTCCTCTCCATGGCAACGGGTGCATATTGATTTTGCTGGTCCATTCATGGACTCAATGTTCTTAATAGCCGTGGATGCGCACTCGAAATGGCCTGAGGTGATCAAAATGTTCTCCACCACCACAGAGAAAACGATTGCAGTCCTACGGACCATATTTGCCAGGAACGGCTTGCCAGAGCAGATTTGCTCTGATAACGGACCACAGTTTGTGTCTGAAGAGTTTTGGAAATTTATGAAAAGGAATGGGGTAAGGCATTACACATCCGCCCCTTATCATCCAGCCACAAATGGATTGGCTGAGAGGTTCGTACAAACCTTTAAAAAGGCCGTAAGGGCCATGTGCGATGACGACATTCCACTGCAGCATAAGGTGGACAATTTCCTGTTAGCCTACAGAAATGCGACACATGCAGTTACCAACCAGACCCCGGCCATGATGTTCGTTAACTGAAGGTTGAGATCTCGTCTGGATTTGCTCAGACCAAATGTACGAAGAAATGTTGAGAATAAGCAATTCCAGCACATCAATGAGAAGCCGACAAGAAGCTTCAATGTAGGGCAACCAGTCTTGGCCCGCGACTACCGAACAGTAAAATGGCAACCAGGAACGATATGCACACGGCAGGGGCCACTAATGTACACAGTGAATATTGGGGAGAACATTGTGAGATGCCACGTTGACCAGATCCTAGCGTCACAGGAACAAGTCAACCCCACGTCTCGCGTACCTGGTAATGAACCCGACATACAGGTAGCATCTACCCCAGAAACAGTAGTATCGGAAGCTGATGAACCAACCGATGACAGGGGGCCAGAATCGCCTCCGCACCAAGAGCAAGACACTCAGGAAAGGCGCTATCCAGAAAGGATCAGGAAGCCGCCCCAAAGACTGAATTTATAAATGGACTATTTTCAGTTAATTTTGCATGTTAAAAGTGTTAATTGTTAAATGAATGTTATGGTACTGTTAATCTAAAAGGGGAGGAATTGTAGTGTATGTACCTTTAAGGGGAGAACTACTTTTTACAGCTCCTGTATACTGTAGTACCGGCAGTGACCACACCTGTATATAACCCTGAGTAGGGATCTGTACTGTTTAGTTTTAGAGCAACCCTCATCCAGTAAACACCTGTTGATTGTTCCTCTGCAGTCTCTGTCGATTATTTGAAGGACACACTACCTAAAGATTCACGGATTCAACACCCTGACACAGTATTTTGTGTCAAAGGGCTAAAGAATTGTTGCTCTGTCTTGTGAGAATAGAGGATAAAAAAAACCCAGTATTAACAAACAGCAACCCAAAAGATCAAGCACAGATTTAAAGCTATAACTTGTTACCGTACCATCTGTAAGTCTCTGGGCAAATGGGTACACTCTGTAAGGAGAAAGTGTAACTAAAAGAGGAGAGAAATAAATACAGAGGGCTGGATTTTCTCAATGGGAAGCTTTTGGAGGCGGGACTGCTGCTTGCCGGCTTTCAATCCTGCCTCCATCAGCTTCTGGCCAACCAGCGGGATTTTCTCCTCATTGACCTTGTTAAGCCTGCCCAGCGGGCTCAGCAGGCCAATTAGGGTGAAGTCAGTGACAGAGCACATCAACGTATGATGTGCCATCTGTCAAGAACTTTTGAAAGAAGAAATGTCATCGTTTGACAGCTCTGTGAAGCTGTCAGACACTGACATTCTGTGTAGTTTGATGAGTGCTTGTGTTCAGGACTCATCAATCCTTTCAGCTTTGCAGAAATCACCTGGCCAGTCTGTGAAATCTACAATGGAGATGTCGGAACTCTGGCTCCTCAGCGGCTGAAGGCTGTAGGCAGAAACAAAGGTTAGTGAACATTTTCTAACATTTTACACTCACCTTACATACTTACCACTCCACACTTGCACCCATCACTCACCTCCACATCGCACTTTCAAACCCCTATGAACCCCACAGACCTCCTACACATCTCCTACACCCTGGTGGGGTTCCCCGAGGTCGGGAAGCCTGCACTTCGGAACGAAAAATGGGGATAATCCTATTTTCTGCCTGTTAACTAACTGTTAACAGGCAGTTAATAGGCTTTAATCCCTTTCCCGCCTCGAGGAGATGGGACCCGGATCAGGGCGACTTCCCGCCTCCTGGCAACAGGGCACGGAGGCGGGTTGGGGGCGGGTTTGCCACCCGCCCCCAAATCCTGCAACTTTCCCGGCAGTCCCGCCTCCATACCCGTCTCCTCGGGGCTGACAAAATCCTGCCCAGAGACTTTCTGGTGGGAACTCCCCTACTGTAATTTAAGGCCTGTGAAAGGCCAGCTACCATTTCAACACTGGGGCAATGGCCTTGAAATTACACCATGAGATAGTGGTGTATAAATACTTTGCGTGTTTGTCTGATATCTCTCTATCTGCTATTTTAGCGGAGGCATTAACATATTTATTTTAAACTGGTTGACCCCGTCACTCAAATGGCAGAAAGGGGAATTTCCGAAGAATGCTCATACACTGTCCAATTTTGTCATTTGAAGGCCAGTGTGCTTTTTGTCTCGTTTTTGATGGGTTTTGTAATGTATGTACCTTTAAGGGGAGAACTACTTTTTACAGCTCCTGTATACTGTAGTACCGGCAGTGACCACACCTGTATATAAACCCTGAGTAGTGATCTGTACAGTTAGTTCTAGAGTAACCCTCATTCAGTAAACACCTGTTGAATCGTTCCCTGCAGTCTTGTTGTCTAATTATTGAAGGACACAACATCAAGATACACGGATCTAACAGGTTTCTTCCCCCTGTTTTGCCTCCAAGGTTTCAGGTTTCCTCCAGCTTCTTCACTGGGAGGATGAACCACTGACTGCTCCGCAGGTGCCATCACATTACAGCAGGCCATCCTTCTACAAGGCAGGATCGGGCCACTGCATTTTTATTTCAACCCCTTCCAAACAGGTTGTGTGTTGTAAAGTTGGATTAATATCCTGGAATCCTTCCTGTATTACCTTGCAGGTTCAGGAATTCACATTTTTGGGGGCAATTGCCACCTAACCCACTTAGTGGGAAACTGACACAATTAATTCGGCTGCCCCTTTTACGCCCAGCCTGATTTTACTTCCCATTGATTTCAAATGAAATCGGGCGACATGTGGGTGAGGTTAAATTTACCCCCTTTCATAGAACGATACAGCACAGAAGGACGCCATTCAGCCCATCGTGCCTGTGCCAGCTCTTTGAAAGAGCTATCCAACTAATCCCACTCCCCTGCCCTTTCCCCATTGCTCTGCAAATTTTTACCCTTCAAGTATTTATCTAATTGCCTTTTGAAAGTTATTATTGAATCTGCTTCCACTGCCCTTTCAGCCAGATCATAACAACTTTATCTTTGTGTTGGTGTTACATGTGGTTGGCAACCTTCCCCCCTGAAGTAACTGAGCAGGTTAGGTAAATTCCATAATAGACCAAATTGTATATGACCTATGGAGGTAACAGGCGCAATGGGCAAATGGACAATGGTTTGATGGCTAGGGATCAGGAGCAGAAACATAGGGCTGGATTTTTTCAATGGGGACATGATGGAGGCGGGACTCCCACTTTTTGGGTTGTAGTTCCGCCTCCATCGATTTGTGGCCAACCCACGCGATTTTCCCTTGATTGACCTTGTTGAGCCCGCCCAGTGGGCTCAGCAGGCCAATTAAGGGACACCCGGTTACAGATGACATCAGGGATTGACATTTCATCTGTCAAGAGCATTTGACAGATGAAATATCAGTGTTTGACAGCTCTGTGAAGCTGTCAAACACTGACAATCTGACTTCTAACTTGAGCCCTTCTCCACAGACTCAGTTAGAAATCTCTCCAGAACAGAAAGCTGAATGCTGCAACTTTTGACAGCTCGCGGCCATTCTGCTTTCTGTGCCGGTGAGATGAGGGACTCCCGAGACCTGAAGGAAGGAAGCCTGCATTAGTAAGTAAAGGTAAGTAAAACTTATTTAAACACTTTACACACACCAAACACACTTACCTCTGCACTCATGCACCCATCACTCAGCTGAACACTGGACATCTCGAACCCTCCAAGCCCTTCAGCCCGACGGTCCGCCTTACTAACTTGGAGTGGTTTGGAGCCGTCGAGAAGTCCACACTTCAGGGCTAAAAATAGGGATTAGGCCAAAAACTGCCTGTTAACTACCTGTTAACAGGCAGTTAATTGGCACTAATCCCCTTCCTGCCTCGGGGAGGCGGCTCCCAGCACAGGTCGGGTACCCGCCTCCTGGGAGAACGGGCATGAAGGCGGGTTGGGGGCGGGAAGAGTTTGTGACCCTGATTCTGCAATTTTCCCCACACTCCCGCCTCCAAACCCGCCTCCATGAGGCTTGGAAATTCGAGCCCATAATATTTATTTCAAACCCCTCATATCACTTCAAATTGTTCACTTCTGTGCCTCTGCTTTCTAGTTCTGTAATCACAATTTAAGTTAACCACCTGCGTACACCTAGGCTTTTCAGCATTTTAAAAACCTGGATCGTGTCCCCTTTCTCCCATGAAAACAAGCCCAGTTCTTTCAGGCACTCTTCCTAACTAAGAGTTCTGGAATCTTCGCTGAACCCTCTCAATGTTCTTTTAATAGTGGGATAACTGTGGCGGGGGGTGGGGGAGTTGAGGGGGAAATGATAGACAACAATTCAAATATCTCTACTGATGAGAAACCAATCAGTTAGAAACATCTGTTTGGATTTATTAGGGCAACTATTCCAAAGCTCTGTTTCTGGCCCAGATCGTTGCTTGATGGCAGAGCGGAATGTAAAATTGGACATGAAGATCAGCTCACCAAATTCGTCATACTCCCAATTCTCTATTGACTAAAATTGAGTGCACTGACCACCATACTTGAGGCTTGATCACATTTTGTAGGCTGACACTCCAGGGCAGTACTGAGTGAGTGCTGCACTGTTGCAGGTGCCGTCTTTTGGATGAGATGTTAAACCAAGGCCCCATCTGCCCTCTCAGGTGGACGTAGAAGATCAAAGAAGAGTGGGGGAGTTATCCCTGGTGTCCTGGCCAATATTTATTCCTCAACCAGCATCACAAAAAATTTATCTGGCCATTTATCTCACTGCTGTTTGTGCGCAAATCGGTAGCCATGTTTCATACATTACAACAGTGACTACACTTCAAAAGTACTTCATTGGCTGTAAAGTACTTTGGGACATACTGTGGTCATTAAAGGCGCTATAGAAATGCAAGTTCTTTCTTTTTCTTTTACTCGATTCTCCAAGCTCCTGTTAAGGGGGGCTCCACCTGGGAGTGGAGCTTTACAAAATTTATGCGATGATCAAATGGTTTCAAAATACATCAGCTCCTTCATTTCCTTTGCTAAGAACAACCTCATGTTCGCTGGATACATTTAGCAAATGGTTGATAATCATTCTCAATTCTTTATTCCCCATTTCCACCTTTGCTAATGGACACCATGCCATTGCGTGCCTATTTCACCATAGCTTGATGCCATAAATTGTATTAATATCTCTAGAGGTACATACCTCATATTGCTTATGAGTCGTGTGTACATCGGGAAACCTGCTATAGATCACCGTGGAACTTCATTAGTCACGATCCCCACACCCAGGGAGAGCCTTTTCCATTCATCATAGAATTACAGAAACTTACAGCATAGAAGGAGGCCATTCAGCCCGTCATGCCTGTGCCGGCTCTTTGAAAGAGCAGTCGTGCTGCCAAGTCTGTTGCCAAGTCAATTTTCCAATAGAGATGTTTGGCCATGATTTCCATCTACCTATAAAGCCTGAAAATCAATGTAAATGATGTTGACGGACTCGTCCTCTTCGATGGACACAGGCACTTATGCCTTCATTTTATATAATCTTAGATTATTAAGATAAACCTGATTTAAAAATGGCATCAGCCTACTGTCTCTCTGGGATGTCTGTTTTTTTTGTTCTGTTATAATTGGTATGTAGGTGGCCAATGCATATGGCTGGCTGCACGGTAATTATACTTGTCAATTTATTCAATGAGAATGTCTCTCCTAAAATGGATTTTTATTGCTTGTCAACCCATGGGTGGCTGGCTAAAACACAATTCATTATCTGTTTACACGGGTTCCTCCACAGTGCTACTTTTGTGAATACATCTTGGTGATAGCAGTCCAAAAATGTAATTTTCTTTGATACTGAGTGCCAAAAACCAATCAAGCTGAGATGGTGTTAACATCACTAAGAGGTATGTTTCCTAGACGATTAACTCAATGAGTGTGATGTACGTCTGCTCAGATACTGTTTATTAAAGACAATCATCAAAGAAGCTGCTTCTTTGGGAAATTCAAGGACCCTCTTGGGTTTTCAGTCTTCTATTTACCCCAGACTCTTTTATATCTCTTTGACCAAGCTTTTAGTCACCTCTCTGAACTCTTCCACAAAGACTTGGTGTTTGTTCCTTTGCTTCTTACAATTACAAATTATTTACAGCCCAGAAACAGGTCATTCGGCCCAGCTGGTGTTTATGCTCTACACAAGTCTCCTCCCACCCCTCTTCATCTCACCTCATCAACATATCCTTCTATTCCTTTCTCCCTCATGTACTTATCTAGCTTCCCCTTGAATGCATCTCCGCTATTTGCCCCAACCACTCCCTGTGGTAGCGAGTTCCACTTTCTAACCACTCTCTGGGTGAAGAAGTTTCTCCTGAATTCCCTATTGGATTTATTAGTGACTATCTTATATTTATGGCCCCTAGTTCTGGTCTCGCCCACAAGTGGAAACATCTCTACCTCTATCCAATCAATTAATTTTAAAGACCTCTATCAGGTCACCCCTCAGTCTTCTCTTTTCGAGAGTAAAGAGCCCCAGCCTGTTCAATCTTTCCTGATGGGTATTACCACTCAGTTCTTCTGTGAAACATTTCAGGATGTTTTCTATGTTAAAATGGTGTCATGTAAGTTGTTTCAATCCTTTGATTTCTTGTCAGCATGTCTATATCCTTAGAAACTTAGGGGTAGATTTTCATCTTTGTTGCCTGGGTGTTAGGTAAGCATAGCCTGGTCTGGGTGCAGAGAGGAAATTTGGGTGGGTAAGATTGCACACCCCTTACAGAACTTGCATCATTTCCCCTCCATTCATTTCAATGGAAGGACAATCTGCCAGATTCTGTTGACATTGTGTAATTCTCCCCACCAGCTTTGCCTCTGCGCTTAGCCTAGGCAATTCTTAATATCCAGTGGCAAAGACAGAACTCCACCTCGCAGTCTCTGATGGTATGTAAGATTTATGTATTTAAGAGTTCCTCTTGCCCTGCATATAAAGGGGTTAGGCTAAAATGCTGACAAAACACAGTGAGCTTGTCAGTGTTTTGAATTTCTGAATGACACATACTTTAACTGATCTTTATATATAAGCCCTGAAATTGCAAGACACCCAATCCCACCATGGAGTCTTGCTTGATGGACACAGAGATTGGAGAATAAGGCACACAGGTCAATTCATCCAATTTAAGGTGCTCCCAATTTTTCGGCCATTGATTTTAATGACCAGAAAAACAGGGGCACGGAAAATCAGAGGTGCTGACATCCATGCCTGAGTCTTTGCTCTCCGCTCCCAATTGAGGAGAACATCAGAATTTCAGGACTTTACTGTACATGCCCCAGCCGATCGGCATTAATCTGGAAATCTTGTCATAGGAAATGGAAATAGTGCATAGAGTAGCAGCAAGGGTGCCATGGTTGGGTTTAAGAAAAGCAGATTTATTCTACACCTGGCCGTAGTGTACCTGACCTGAGAGCGCTTGATGGTCACAAGGTGCAAAAATTGGAAAACAAGTCCCATTCCCTTACACTGATGTCATCCTACAACAACAGAAACTTTCATTTATATAGCGCCTTTAATGTAGTAACTTCCCAAGGCACTTCACAGAAACGATTATCAAACAAAATTTTACACCGAGCCACATAAGGAGATATTAGAACAGATGACCAAAAGCTTGGTCAAAAGAGTTTTAAGGAGCATCTTAAAGGAGGAGAAAGGTGGAGAGGTGGAGAGGTTTCGGGAGCTTAGGGCCTTGGCAGCTGAAGGCACGGCCGCCATTGGTGGAGCGAAGACAATCGGGGATGCTCAAAAGGCCAGAATTGGAGGAATGCAGAGATCTCGGAGGGTTGTAGGGCTGGAGGAGATTACAGAGATAGGGAAGGGCGAGGCCATGTGGCAAAAAAAACTCCCTCTTCTTAAAATATTAAAAAAATGATATTATTGAAATAATTTCTGTTGGACTCTTTGGCCTGAAGTTTCCTCGTCGATTGTGCTGTTTCTTTTGGTGCAGTTCCCCCGATATCGATGTAACCAATGCAAAAGATCGCAGAATTTTAAGCACAAATTGCGTTCAGCGCAATTCGAGTTTCCGCGATCTTTTGCGCTAGTTTTAAAAACATCGCCCTCGAAGCAGACCCCGCCCACAAAACTGGCCACGCCCCCAGGCTGAATTAATCACCATGGCGAGTTTCCGTTAATGGCGCTCGTTTTTGAGCCTTCGAGGAGGCTCCAAAAATTAAGCCGAAAGTTTTGGGAGCAAGGACACTAATAGGCAAATTTTTTTAAAGTTTCAAATGATTTTTTAAAAATTTACTAAGGAACTCACTACTGTACCCCAATTTAACTAGAAAATAGTTTTTGTATATTTACTCTTAAATATATCAAGGAATATTTTTCAAAGCAACACTTTTTTTAAAATTACTTTTTAAAACATTGCCCGACTGCGCTGGTTCATGGCAGATTTTGCATTTGGTGATTATGCAAATGAGTTTGAGCGGAAACTTGGGGGTGGGAGAAAAAGCACTTTTCAAAACGTGTGCCATTTTGGGTGCAAATTGCACCCGAATCACCGATTACGTCCAACTGTGTGTCTTATAACTTCACAGTGGCCTGTCTGATGCAGAAAAGTGGGGGTGGGGTTGAGCGAAGCTGCCTGTTTACGGCGAAGATTTGTAGCCGGTCTCCTCGGATCACCGCAGCCTGAAGGGAAATTGTTGGCGGATCTGGATTAGGCCAGGGTTGATGACTCATCAGCCATAAATAAATTGTAGCTCTCTCTCCTACGCCTTTCTCTCATTTGAACGGCCAGCTCGCAAAGTTCAGAGCTGATGGCTTCTCACTGGTACGTCTGCGCTCTTGGTTGACACCATGTGCGTGCAGCTGTGCATAGGACAAATAAAAAGCAAGACAAATAAACAAGCTTTCCCTTTAAAAGGCCGATAGCTGCCGCAGTGCCATTGTAAAGGAAAGTCAGCTCATTTGTCCAATCTGATGATAAATTGTTCAATGGGCTGACCCTGTGCAGGGAAAGGGGGAACAAGCCTGACAACTAATGCTGCCACTGAAAGGAAATGACAAAGTCTGAAGAGAGATGAAGGTGTGAAGGTGTCTAGATGTAGGGGCCCCTGTGAGGACTAACACCGTTCTTTTGTCTCAAGAAGCTTAACATGCTAACGCACCATTTATTTGGCAATCTGCATCATTAAGCGTGACACATTTATCTTCCATAAACCCAGTTACAATGGGCCTTAGCAAACTGCACAATGTTAAAGTCAAGTGCATGGCTGTAACCAAGGCTGCGATGTGCCAAGAAGGATTAAGTCTGTTACTTTAGACTGATTATATTAACCATATGTGATGGAAATTAAACTGGTGCCGAGTGGGTGTCTCACTCTGTTTTGCTATTCAGATACAGGAAGCACTGGAAATGCGACTTAGAATCATAGAATCTTACAGCACAGAAAGTGGCCATTCGGCCCGTCGTACCTTCTTCTGCTCTGTGTGATGAGCATGTTGTGCACTCTAGTCATGCTGCTTTGCAGATATATCATTGTTCGTAGATCTTTTACCAAGTGCTTTAACTTTAATAGATTTAAATGAATATACAACAGTGACTACACTTCAAAAGTACTTCCTTGGCTGTAAAGCGCTTTGGGACATCATGAGGTCGTGAAAGGCGCTATATAAATGCAAATTCTTTCTTTTATATACATAGTGTTAGACAATCACTCCAAATGGTCTGGTACCAATGCAAAATATCAAATTAAAGCTGGTTCAGCAGTAGTTATACTGCAATTCCTTCTTGTTATACTGACTAACACATAACACTTCACAGCAATGCAAACTGTGCAATGTAACAACACTGTTAGCGATCTGTGCAACAACTACCTCTTTATTTATAAATGCAAGTGAAAGCAAAGCTATCTCAGTTTGAAGAAGTAATTTCAGCATCTATGCCAGTTTGGTGACTCTCTAGGTAGGTATTTCTCTGTAGCTTGTTTCTCCATTAGTGTGTCAAATGCAATTCTGCAGAGGGCAAACATTCACCTTTCCAATCTGTGCCCCAGCAATGGTATCGCTACACACTTAATAATTTGTGATGAGCTTGTTTTTCATTCTACTCCTTCCCGCGTGAGCATCAGTCCTGACAGCAGGACTCCTGGGAACTGATGAAACCAAGGCAACTTCAATCATTGAGCTCAAGAGAACTAGAACGTGAAGCCACTTTGCTCTGTTTACGGTCTAAAGTAAAAGATCTTTGTGAAATCAGATGTCGCCAATTCTGGATTCACGTTAAAGAGATCCCTTATTTTAAAATAAAATCCTATATTAGCATTGTATTTTCACATTCTCATCAATTTAATTTCTAACACTGGATTGATATCCTGCTGATTTACTTGATTACCTTTGATGATCAGGGGAAAATTTCACGCAGCTTTATCTTCTTGGAGTTTCAGCTGTGATTATCAGGAGATTGAGTGGGTTGGGTAAAGGCCGCACTGGATCAAACTATACAAGCTGTGTGAAGCGAATGGGCTTGCTGAGCTGAAAGGCTGCTGTAGCACATTACCAGGGATGAAGGACTTCAGTTGCGTGCAGAGACTGGAGAAGCTGGGGTGGTTCTTCTTAGAGCAGAGAAGGTTAAGGGGAAATTTAATAGAGCTGTTCAAAATCATGACGGGTTTTGATAAGAGTAAATAAGGAGAAACTGTTTCCAGTGGCAGACTGGTTGGTAGCTGGAGGACTCAGATTTAAGATAATTGGCAAAAGAACCAGAGCCGTGATGAGGAGAATTTTTTTTACACAGCGAGCTATTACAATGATCTGGAATGCGCTGATAGGGCAGTGGAAGCAGATTCAATCGTAACTTTCAAAAAATAATTGGATAAATACTTGAAGGGAAAAATTTGCAGGGCTATGGGGAAAGAGCAGGATTAATTGGAAAGCTCTTTCAAAGAGACAGCACAGGCACGATGGGCCAAATGGCTTCCTTCTGTGCTGTATCATTCTATGATTCTGTACTAATTTTGAAGTGTAGTCACTGTTGTAATGTAGGGTAACACAGCAGTCAATTTGTGCACAGCAAGCTCCCACAAACAGCAATGAGATAAATGATCATCTGTTTTAGTGATGGCGGTTGAGGGTTAAATGTTGGTTAGAACACTCCTGCTCTTCTTCGAAATAGCAGCCATATGGATCTTTTACATCCACCTGAGATAGCAGATGGGGCCTCGGTATAACATCTCATCTGAAAGATGGCACCTCTGACAGTGCAGCACTCCCTCAGCACTGCACTGGAGTGTCAGCCTAGATTTTTGTGCTTAAGTCTCTGGAGTGGGACTTGAACCCACAACTGTCTGACTCAGAGGCGAACACTGAGCCACAGCTGGACTTTGAATACAGCTCTGTTGGTTTATTCGGCCTCCAGAGCCTTTGCTCTACCTCCCTTGATAGCCTTTCCTAACAAAAATCTATCAAAGTCGCTCTTGAAAATTTCAATTGACCCAGCATCCGCAGCCTTGGGAGAGAATTCCACTTCTCCTCTAACCTTTGTGTGAAAAAGTGTTTCCTGATTTCACTCCTAAATGGCCTAGCTCTAACTTTGAAATTATGCCCTCTTGCTCTAGATTCACCCATCAGAGGAAATAGTTTCTCTGTATCTACCCTATCGAATTTTAAATATGTCAATTAGATCACCCCTTACCCTTCTAAACTCAAGAGACTACAAGCCAAGTTTATGCAACCTGTCCTCATAATTTAACCCTTTAAGCCCTGACTTCATTCTGTGGTGAATCTGTGCTGTAAACCCTACAAGGGTAATACATCAGGCACGATTTTGCCAGCCCTGGGGAGGCGGGTTTGGAGGCAGGACTGCTGGGAAAATGACAGAATCTGGGGGTGGGTACCCATCTCACCCCCAACCCGCCTCTGTGCCATCTTCCCAGTGTTATTCATAAATAAATAGATGTTTTCATTATGAACAGCTAGCTTGTGCTAGTCATTTATTCAGCCATGTGGACTAGTATACAGGCATCCATCTTGACTACTGTCTTGTGGGTAGCCCACCACTAAACATACAGCTCCACCTAGTGTACCATTCTAGGTTACTGATCATTACATCCCCCTTCCTTAGAGGTTAAACAAAATCAATATCAATCAATATCAATCAATCATAACCACAAGGCAGTAGTCAAGATGGATGCCTGTATACTAGACCACATGGCTGAATAAATGACAAGCACAAGCTAGCTGTTCATAATGAAAACATCTATTTATTTATGAACATAACATGGTGCCAGGATTGGTAATATCTGCTGAATATTGTGAAACGCGACATGCAGAATTTGAAGCCACTGAAGGGTTTGAAACTCACGGGGAATGTCGACTGCAATTGGCGGACTTTCAAACAACAATTCGAACTCTACATTGCTGCCATCGGGTTCAGTACGATGCCAGACGCAAGGAAAATAGCGTTACTGCTCATGGTTGCAGGCCCGCAGGTGATAGAGGTATTTAATATGTTTGTATTTGATCAAGAGGAGGACAGAGAAAAAATGGACGATGTGCTAATGAAGTTTGATACACATTGTTCTCCCAAAAAGAACGAGACCTATGAGAGGTACGTGTTCCATTCACGGACACAGCAGCAAAATGAGACTTTTGATAGCTTTGTGACCGATCTGAAACTGAAAGCACAGACATGTAATTTCTCTGTACTGAAATCATCCATGATTCGTGACCAGATTGTGTTTGGTATTCATGATAAAAAAGTCAGGGAACGTTTGTTGAGAGAAACCGAACTAACATGGGAGGATGCTGTGAAAATATGCCATGCCAGTGAGCTAGCTCAACAGCACGCAAAGACTTTCAGTGAAATTAATAATGATGCAACTGTAATGAGTGACTGTGCTGCTGTCGGTGCTGTGTCCTACAAGGGGAAGATACATGGGCAGAACAGAAATGCAAAGCAATCGGAGGATGGAACTTTTAATTGTAAATGCTGTGGTTACCAGCACCAGTCAAGGCAATGCCCTGTGTTTGGGAAAATGTGCACAAAATGTAATGGAAAGAATCACTTTGCCAAACAATGCTTTTCAAAAGTAAAAACAAAGAAAGGGCAACAAGTCAATGTGATTGAGGACACTGATTTAAGTGAGACATTTTTTGTAGGAATGGTGTCATGTGACAATATAGAAAAGGATACAGAAAATGTGCAGGCCTCAGGAATGGACAATGCTGAACATAAAGTTAATGCAGTAAAAGAGGACAAATGGATGGTGCCACTGCAGGTAAATGGAGCATTAGTCACATTGAAACTAGACACTGGGGCAAAAGCAAACTTAATCAGTATGAGTGACATTAAAAATATGAAAGAAAAGCCCAAAATACAGAAAAAGTCAGTACTACTGAAGAACTATAATGGACAGAAAATAGATAGCTTAGGTGTATGCACACTTAAAGTGACAGTCAAAGACAAAGTGCATCATCTCATGTTTTCTGTTGTGGCTGAAGGACTTGATTCATTACTAGGTGACAAAGCTTGTGAGGACTTAGAACTGGTCAAGAGAGTCTGTTGTATAAACTGTGCCATAAGCAGACCAGATGACTCAGTGGATTCTGTAGTGAGTAATTTCCAGGATGTGTTCAAAGGATTTGGAGTTCTACCATTCACTTACAAGATCCAGCTAAAGGAGGATGCTCAGCCAGTGGTACATGCTCCACAGAGAGTTCCAGCACCCCTGCATGACCGGCTCAAGAAAGAACTGGACAGAATGACCACACTAGGAGTCATCAGGAAAGTCGAAGAGCCAACAGACTGGGTTAACTCCATGGTATGTGTAAAGAAAAAGAACAATGATCTAAGAGTATGCATGGATCCAAAGGACTTAAATGCAAACATAAAACGTGAACACTACCAGATTCCCAAGCGAGAAGAAATCACCAGTGAAATGTCAGGTGCCAGATACTTCACAAAGCTCGATGCCTCACAAGGATTTTGGCAACTAAAACTGGATGAAGAGAGCACCAAATACTGTACCTTCAACACACCATTTGGCAGGTATTGTTTCCTCAGAATGCCTTTCGGGATAATATCTGCATCTGAAATCTTTCATAGAGCAATGGAACACATAATTGAAGGTCTGGAAGGAGTTCGGGTCTATGTTGATGACATCATCATCTGGGGCTCCACACTGAAAGAACACAATGAGAGACTGACTAAAGTGCTACAGAGCATACGCCAGAATGGACTGAAGCTCAACAAAGCCAAGTGTCAGTTTGGCGTCCAGGAAGTCACTTTCCTAGGAGATAATCTATCTGGTAAAGGAATAGAGCCAGATATGGAAAAAGTAAACGCCATACTCAAAATGCCCTGACCCACTGACAAAAAAGGAGTGCTACGCATCATGGGGGTGATAAACTTCATTGGAAAGTTCATTCCTAACTTGTCAGCCAAGACAGCCTGTCTGCGAGACCTGCTACATAAAACAAATGAGTTCGCATGGACAGAAAGACATGAACAAGAGTGGATGAACCTCAAAACAGTGCTGACAACCACACCTGTACTCACCTTCTTTGACCCAACAAAGAGTATCAAAGTGTCAACGGATGCATCAAAAGATGGCCTAGCTACAAGCAGAGGGTGAAGATTGGAAACCTGTTGCCTATGCCTCCAGGTCTATGACTGATTCTGAATGTCGATACGCCCAGATTGAAAAGGAATGTCTAGGCTTGGTAGTTGGACTAGAAAAGTTCCATGGCTACATATATGGACTTCCCACCTTCACAGTTGAGACAGACCACTGCCCACTGGTTGCCATCTGAATGAGATGTCTCCAAGGATTCAACGACTCATGATGAAGCTGCAAAGATATGACTTTGAACTGATCTACACACCAGGCAAACATATAGTGTTAGTAGATGCACTATCCTGAGCACCCACAATGAGTCATGTGAGTTCTACTGAGGAAGATGTGGATGTTCATGTGAGTATGGTCACTGCTGCGCTGCCCGTGTCAGACACAAAATCAAAGCAAATAGCAGAAGAAACAGTAAAAGATACAGTGTTACAAACAGTAACAGAGAACATTCATCATGGTTGGCCAAAAGGTTCCTGTCCAAAGTACTTTCACATCAGGTCAGAGTTGAGTGTCGCAAGTGGACTATTACTAAAACAGAACAGAATAGTCATTCCACAGGCTCTACGTCGAGACATGCTCGAAAGGATTCATGAGGGACACCTTGGAATTGAAAATTGCAAAAGGAGAGCAAGAGACACTGTTTATTGGCCTGGCATAAATAAGGACATTGAGAACATGATAGGCGAATGTGAGACATGTCAGAAACACCAAAACAAACAAGCAAAGGAACCAATGATAGTAGCTGACTTACCAACAGCACCATGGCAAAAGGTTGGTATGGACCTCTTTCATTTGAATGGTAAAGACTATCTAATAGTGATTGACTACTATTCTAACTATCCTGAGATGGCGCTGCTCTCAAGCACATCAGCAAGCAGTGTCATAATGCATGTTAAATCCATCTTCACCAGACATGGAATTCCCAGGATTGCCGTTAGCGACAATAGTCCGTGCTTCAACTGTAAGGAGTGGCAAGAGTTTGCAGCACATTATGACTTTCAACACATCACATCCAGTCCTCTGTATGCTGAGTCGAATGGTAAGGCAGAGAAAGGTGTTCAAGTTCTCAAACAGCTACTGAAGATAGCAACAGAAAGCAAGTCTGATCCTTATCTCGCCCTGCTGAGCTACCGAGCCTCCCCTTTAGACTGTGGTTCTTCACCTGCTGAACTCCTAATGGGTCGTAAGTTGCGCACCACGCTACCCTGCTGTGCAAAAGAAAAGCAGAGTAAGGAACTAAGACAGAGACTTCAACTGTTAAAGCTGAAACAGAAATCACACTATGACAAGCCACCCAAAACTCTGAAACCATTGACAAGGGATGATGTTGTCAGGATTGAGGATCCAGATGCATGGAACAGGAAAGCTACAGTTCTTGAGGAAGTAGGACCTAGGTCATACACTGTTAGAACTGAGGAAGGACAGATTCTCAGGAGGAACCGCCGTTCCCTCCTGAAAACACAAGAAACTATCCAAGAGCAAATCGATGACAATGCCGCAACTGAGTCTTGTCACTCACCACCAGAACAATCTAACACAAACACACATACAGGCTCTCATGAAAACACATCAGACTTACCTGTGCTGAGAAGATCCACACGTGAAGTAAAAAAGCCTGATAGACTTAATCTTTGAGTACAAAGAAAACTATAATAAAAGAATGTAAAGCTTAGAGTTCATAAAGTAAAGCTTTGAAAATGTGTTGACTGTGGTGAAGATGTTTATGTCGTTATGATTGATTGATATTGATTGATATTGATTTTGTTTAACCTCTAAGGAAGGGGGATGTAATGATCAGTAACATGTCATTCTAGAATGGTACACTAGGTGGAGCTGTATGTTTAGTGGTGGGCTACCCACAAGGCAGTAGTCAAGATAGATGCCTGTATACTAGTCCACATGGCTGAATAAATGACTAGCACAAGCTAGCTGTTCATAATGAAAACGTCTATTTATTTATGAACATAAAACCCAGGAGGCGGGTAGCTGACCTGCGCCGGGTCCCGTCTCTAGGAGGCGGGAAGGGGATTACAGCCACTTAACTGCCTGTTAACAGGTAGTTAACAGGCAGTTAAGAGGATTATCCCCATTTTTCCAGCAGAGGCGCGGGCCTCCTGACATTGGGAAACCCCGCCAGGGTCACCGAGGTGAGCAGTGGGTCTGCGGGGGTCGGAGGGGTGCAAAAGTGTGTTGTGGTGGTAAGTAATGGGTGCAAGTGTGGAGAGGTAAGTATGAGAGGTGAGTGGAAAGTGATAGAAAATGTTTCTTCCTGCAGGCTTTAACAGTTGGGGATGTGGAGACTCTCGCACCCTCACCGGCAGAGATGACAGATGGCTGCTGCATTCGCTGATGCAATAGCCATCTAATTTCTGCTCACAAAAGAGGTTTGATGAGTCTTGAATACAAGGACTCATCAAAGAACAGAGAATGTCAGTGTTTGACAGCTTCTCAAAGCTGTTAAATGATGACAATTCATCTGTCAAAAATTTTGACAGAGGAAACGTCATAAGCTGACGTTCTCTGTAACCGGCTTCCCCTTAATTGGCCTGCTAAGCCCGCTGGGCGGGCTTAACAAGGTCAATCAAGGGAAAATAGCGTGGATTGGCCAAAAGTCGATGGAGGCGGGACTGAAACCCGACAAGCAGCAGTCCCGCCTCCAATGCACCCCCATTGACAAAATCACTCCCATCATTCCTGAGATGCGGTGCCCAAACATGAACTGAGTGCTCCAGATGAGGTCTGACCAAGGCTCTGTACAACTGAAGCATCACTTCCATCCCTTTGTCTTCCCATCCCCTTGAGGTAAAGGCTAACATACCATTAGCCTTTTAAATTACTTTGTGTACCTGTGCACTAGCTTTTAGTGATTTGTGGACCCAGACACCTAATCAGAACTGGAACTAGAGAAAGAGACCCACAGGTGGAATAACAACTGCTCCAAAGGTTTGCTCCCAATCAAGGGGATTATGAAAATGATCACATGAAGGAAGCACCCTCTCTCCGCCCTGCTGCTTCCAGCCTACATCCTCCATGGCTGTCCTGATCCTGAGAGGAGAGCAAGTGAGACATCGACAAGGCCTGAATGGACCTCAAAGCCTGAGCCAATCCTGAGAATACTTACAACCTTCTTTATTGGGGTAAGTATAATGCATGCCTTTTTCATTAATAAGGGTATGCATTTTTGGGTGAGAAAGTTTTCCTTTTCATTAAAGCAAGTCTAAACATCTTGAACTTCCTGAACTCCCGACTGCATATGAACTGTAGATAGTTTGATTCTAGGTCTGTATTTTACTGGCATGGAATAAATGATCTTTTGATAAAAACCATGATTTATGTCTGGAGTTAATTATTGGGACAAAGAGCCCAATAAATTAAATATAAAAGTTTGAATGTGTGGGGATTAAAAAAGGTATTTCCTCAAATTTAATAATGGACAAAATTACATTGCACCTTTTGTTCCTACAATTCGATGGTGTAATATTTAGGATCAAGCTAGACATGGTTATATGTTTTAATCTGTAATGCTACCCTTGATTTAAAATCCGGTTTGTTTATTTATTACTTTTTGTTTTAATCATCATCAACCATCTGTTTGGAGTCTGTGCGCTAGTTAGTACGAGAAGATAAGGCATAAAAGAGGGACAGGATGAATAGCTCGAAGGAGGCTGCGAAAATCTTTGAAGCTGGGAGTTACAGGTATAGTGGAGCGGAGAATGGAAAAGCACAAAGCTTGATTACTGCAATCAGATATCTCTCTTTGTGCAGCAGACTGTAGAGATCAGGATTTGCCGGTACATTCTGGGATCTGCGAGCCAATAGTTTTCCCAAGCATTTACAGAGGTTCAGATCTACTTCAATGTTTCATGTACATTTTTGTGAGAATGAAACCCTGAACTTCCCACACTGAATTTTTCTTCCATTTGTGTTAATGTTAAGTCACACCATTATTCTGCTAATGGTGTTTAAATTGGCCAAACAAAATAGTTCCCATGATTTTTCTCTGGCTTTGTTTCTGACCTTGTTGCTGCAACGGTTTTCTGTGTAGGGTCAGTTAATGAGCGGGAAGAAGCTTGAGTGTCCCCACCCACAAGAATCCATGGGAACTTTTCCTCAGTGGACCGAACCCTTCCCTTCCAGCTGTCCTCTACCAGATCTTGGAACAACAACAATGGTAACTTGCATTTATATAGCACGTTTAACGTAGTAAAATGTCCCCAAGGCACTTCACGGGAACGATTATCAGACAAAATTTGACAGCGAGCCACAGAAGGAAATATTAGGACAGGTGATCAAAAACCTTGGTCAAGGAGGTAGGTTTTAAGGAGCGTCTTAAAGTGGAAGAGAGAGGTAGAAAGGCGCAGAGGTTTAGGGAGGGAATTCCAGAGCTTTTTGTTTTATTCGTTCATGGGATGTGGGCGTCGCTGGCAAGGCCAGCATTTATTGTCCATCCCTATTTGCCCTTCAGAGGCTGATGGTGAGCTGCCGCCTTGAACCGCTGCAGTCAGAGTGGTGAAGGTACTCCCACAATGCTGTTAGGGAGGGAGTTCCAGGATTTTGACCCAGCGACGGTGAAGGATCGGCGCTATATTTCCAAGTCAGGATGGTGTGTGATTTGGAGGGGAACGTGCAGGTAGTGGTGTTCCATAGAAACATAGAAGATAGGAGCAGGAGTAGGCCATTCGGCCCCTCAAGCCTGCTCCGCCATTCAATGAGATCATGGCTGATCATCCAAATTCAGTACCCTGTCCCTGCCTTCTCCCCATATCCCTTGATCCCTTTAGCCTTAAGAAATATATCTAACTCCTTCTTGAATATATTTAATGAATTGGCCTGAACTACCTTCTGTGGTAGAGAATTTCACAGGTTCACCACTCTCTGGGTGAAGAAATTCCTCCTCATCTCTGTCCTATATGGCTTACCCCTTATCTTTAGACTGTGACCCCTGGTTCTGGACTCCCCCGCCATCGGGAACATCCTTCCTGCATCTAGTCTGTCTAGTCCTGTTAGAATTTTATAAGTTTCAGTGAGATCCCCTCTAATTCTTCTGAACTCCAGCGAGTATAAGCCCAATCGACCCAATCTCTCCTCATACATCATTCCTGCCATCCCAGGTATCAGCCTGGTGAATCTTCGCTGCACTCCCTCCATGGCAAGAACATCCTTCCTCAGATAATGCGACCAAAACTGCACACAATACTCAAGGTGTGGGCTCACCAAGGCCCTGTACAACTGCAGCAAGACATCCTTGTTCCTGTACTCAAACCCTCTCGCTACGAAGGCCAACATACCATTTGCCTTCTTAACCGCCTGCTGCATCTGCATGCTTACCTTCAGCGACTGGTGCACAAGGACACCCAGGTCTCGTTGCACTTCCCCTTCTCCCAATCTATTGCCGTTCAGATAATAATCTGCCTTCCTGTTTTTGCCACCATGCGCCTGCTGCCTTTCTCCTTCTAGGTGTTAGAGGTTGCAGGTTTGGGAGGTGCTGCCAAAGAAGCCTTGGCGAGTTGTTGCAGTGCATCTTGTAGATGGTACATGTAATGTATGCACCTTTAAGGGAGAGAACTACTTTTTACAGCTCCCGTATACTGTAGTACCGGCAGTGACCACACCTGTATATAAACCCTGAGTAGTGATCTGTAAATTTAGTTCTAGAGTAACCCTCATTCAGTAAACACCTGTTGTACCGTTTCTCCTGCAGTCTGTGTCTTATTATACACAGACACAACATTGGCGACGAGCAGATTCGAACCTACCTGCAACTCTGCATCACCTCCCAGGGATTCGCTCCTGGAGAACAATGGAAGGAGGTCGACTCCAGAAGCACGGGCGTCGACCACGGGCAACCGCCCAGTCATCCAGCGGAGATTTGAGCATCGCGGGGAGGCTGTTGAGAGCCAGGCTTGGCTTTCCAGTCACGGTGGTCCAGCGAAATGGGTTGGCAACAGGTACAGCGCAGACCCTTCCCGGAAAGCGGCGGCTAGAGCCGACCGAGCGGCACAGAAAAAGGCCGAGCAGCGTTGATGGGGGGAGAGAGAGGGCAGAGCGCACAGGGCGCAGCCGGTGTTCAGGACCGAGCGGCACCAATGGGGGAGAGAGGCGAGAGAGAGCAGAGTGCAGCCGGTGTTCAAGGGCCGAGCAGCGTCAACGGGGGAGAGAGACGAGAGAGAGCAGAGCGCAGCCGGTGTTCAAGGGCCGGGCAGCATCAACGGGGGAGAGAGGCACACAGGAAACGTGAGGCGCTGCCATTGCCACGAGGACCACAGAGAGCAGCATTGGCAGCAGCGCGGGAGACACCAGTTTAAGTCACAGCGGGGAAGAAAGGAAAGCGCGGGAGACGCCATTTTAAGCCGCAGCGGGAAAGAAAGGAAAGCGCGGGAGACGCCATTTTAAGCCAGTCTAACCACACCCAAAAATGCCGAAGAGTGGCAGTATCACAGCGTTCGACAATGAAGTCGAAGATTGGACGACATACGTCGAACGCATAGAAGTATACTGCAACGCGAATGAAGTGCCAGATGACAAGAAAGCGCTGGTATTGTTGAATTCAATGGGTGCAAAAACGTATGGCTTACTACGAAACCTAGTACCCCAGAGAAGCCGGTAGAAAAGGATTTTGAAAACATAGTGTCAATCCTACAGGACCTCTTAAACCCCACACCGCTGCTGATAGCAGAAAGATTTAAGTTTCACAAAAGGAACCAGCATAAAGATGAAAGTAATGCTGAGTATTTAACGGAACTGCGCAAGCTATCAAAACACTGCCAGCTTGGAACGGGACTAGCAGATACTTTAAGGGACAAGTTTGTGTGTGGGCTTCAAAATGAAGGAACCCAGAAACGGCTTCTATCAGAAAAGGATCTTACGCTGGACAAGGCTTTCAGCATTGCAGTATCACATGAAGCAGCAGCACGGGGTGCTGCAGAGATACAACGGAGACCGCAAGAATATGGCACAAATGAAATGTCATACGGAACAGTGAAGTGTTATCGCTGCGGCAGAATAACACACGACCATAATGATTGCTGGTTCAAGGACAAAGTGTGCAGACAGTGTGGAAAAGTAGGACACATAGCAAGAGTCTGCAGGTCGGGAAAGAAAACCAGCAGCAAGAAATCTCCACAGGAGAAGTACAAGAAGGTATATAAGGTGACGGAGAGTAGTTCAGATGAACAGAAAAGTGAAACAGACTCCGGAAGCAAGGAGATGGGTTGTCTGAAACTACATAATGTGATCAAAACGGAGGATCACCAAACTATCTGGGTCACGCTCAAGATAGCCGGAGTCTAAGTGAAAATGGAATTGGACACAGGATCAGCCCTAACAGTCATAAACCGAAGGGACTACAAGCAGCGATTCTCACATGTACCCTTGGGAGATACAAAGATTGTCTTGAAGACGTACACGGGGCAAAAAGTCTACCCCAAAGGTAAAATAAGGACGACTGTCAAAAATGCTAACTGACGCACAAGAAGTGCTCCAGCAGGGACTCGGAACACTAAAAGGCATAACAGCGATGATCAAAATAGAGGAAAATGCAAGCCCAAAGTTTTTTAAGGCCAGACCGTTACCTTATGCGATCCGCCCAGCCGTCGAAGCAGAGCTGGAAGGTTTGGAACGTTCAGGAGTACTGTCCAAAGTGGACTGGAGCGAGTGGGCTACACCCATCATTCCTGTAATGAAGAGGTCGTTGAGTAATACGCCTGGGGAACCAAAGAAGGTTCGCATCTGTGGGGACTTTAAGGTGACAGTGAACCCAGTCCTTCACACTGTACAATATCCACTTCCGCGGATTGAAGATATTTTCGCCTCGCTATCTGGAGGGAAACACTTCACTAAGATTGATCTGGCCCAGGTGTACCTGCAAATGGAGGTAGAAGAAGCCTCGAAACAGTACCTCATGATCAACACTCATAAAGGTCTCTACCAATACAACCGGCTGGTGTTCGGGGTAGCATCAGCTCCGGCTATTTGGCAAAGGGCAATGGAACAAATCCTGCAAGGGATTCCAGGGACCCAGTGTTATTTGGACGACATCCTGGTCACGGGCGAAAATGACAGTGATCACCTCGCCAACCTGGAGCAGGTGCTCACTAGATTGAAGGAATATGGGCTCCGAGCTAATCGCCACAAATGCGAGTTTTTCCAGAAGCAGATCTCGTATTGTGGCCACGTTATTGATAAAGCGGGGTTACATAAGTCCCCTGAAAAGATTGAGGCAGTAGTCAAGGCTCCAGCACCGGAAAATGTGTCACAACTGAGGTCATTCCTCGGGCTGGTGAACTACTACCATAAGTTCTTGCCGAATTTGTCGACAGTACTACACCCACTGAACACCCTACTGCAAACGGGGGTACCATAGAAGTGCAGTGACGAATGTAGACGAGCCTTCCAGAAGAGCAAAGCATTGATCACATCAAAAGAGGTGTTGGCTCATTTCAACCCAGCACTACCAATTCGGTTGGCGTGCGATGCATCACCCTATGGCATTGGAGCGGTGCTGTCGCACAAATTCCCGGACGGCTCGGAGAGGCCAGTAGCCTTTGCGTCTCGGTCACTAACCTCAGCCGAGCGTGACTACGCCCAGATTGACAGGGAGGCCCTCAGCCTAGTGTGGGGAGTGAAAAAGTTCAATCACTATCTGCACGGGCAGGAGTTCAGCTTGCTGACTGACCACCAACCACTTGTCTCCATCTTTAATCCAAAGAAGGGGTTTCTGGTGATGACTGCGCAACGGCTACAAAGATGGTCCCTTTTTCTAGGGGCGCACCAATATGAAATCGAGTATAAGGGCACGAAACAGCATGGAAACGCTGATGGGCTAGCACGCCTGCCACTGCCTACTGCGGAGGAAGCACCAGCAGTGGATCCTGTCGAAATATTTCATTCGACTATAATTGAATGCTTGCCAGTAACTAACGCTGGTATAGAGAAGGAGACCCAAAATGACCCGACACTGTCTCGGGTATCTGATTTGACGGTGAAGGGATGGCCAGCACATGGCGACTCACTGTTGCCAGCATTCTCATCCAGAAGAGAACAGCTGTCAGTATGCCAGGGGACCTTGATGTGTGGATCCCGAGTGGTAATTCCACCCAAGTTAAGGAGAGAGTGCTCAATGAGCTTCACGAAGGTCATCTGGGAGGGGTGAAAATGAAAAGCCTTGCTAGGGCTTATGTGTAGTGGCCGGGGATCGATCAGCAAATCGAGGACCTGAAAAAGAGCTGCTCAGCATGCCAGAAGGTCCAAAATGCACCACCACATGCCCCTCTACACCCATGGGAGTGGCCCTCCTCTCCATGGCAACGGGTGCATATTGATTTTGCTGGTCCATTCATGGACTCAATGTTTTTAATAGCCGTGGATGCGCACTCGAAATGGCCTGAGGTGATCAAAATGTCCTCCACCACCACGGAGAAAACTATTGCAGTCCTACGGACCATTTTTGCCAGGAACGGCTTGCCAGAGCAGATTTGCTCTGATAACGGACCACAGTTTGTGTCCGAAGAGTTTCGAAGATTTATGAAAAGGAATGGGGTAAGGCATTACACATCCGCCCCATATCATCCAGCCACAAATGGATTGGCTGAGTGGTTCGTACAAACCTTTAAAAAAGCAGTAAAGGCCATGTGCGATGACGACATTCCACTGCAGCATAAGGTGGACAATTTACATAAGAACATAAGAACATAAGAAATAGGAGCAGGAGTAGGCCAATCGGCCCCTCGAGCCTGCTCCACCATTCAATAAGATCATGGCTGATCTGATCCTAACCTCACATCTTCTATCACTGTGCATCCACCCGAACCCATGTGATCTCCCGGGAGAGGCGAAAAACCAGATAAAGACCCAATGGCCAATTTGGGAGAAAAAAATCTGGGAAATTCCTCTCCGACCCATCTAGGTGATCGAAATTCTTCCAAGAGATCACTCTGTCCCTATATTTTCTACAGTACTTACCTTCTGTAAAGGCGATCTCCACCCCAGCCAGGAACAGGAATAAAACCATCTCCTGAAACCTAACACAGAATTAGAACACAGTAGGAGCAGAACCAGGCTACACGGCCCCTGGACCCTCTCCACTACCCACAGGGCCATGACCATTCCGAACCTAGACTCATGTCCAATTTCCTGCCCGCTCCCCGTAACCCTTAATTCCCTTTACTTCTAGGAAACTATCTATTTCTGTTTTAAATTTATTTAATGATGTAGCTTCCACAGCTTTCTGGGGCAGCAAATTCCACAAACCTACCACCCTCTGAGTGAAGAAGTTTCTCCTCCTCTCAGTTTTGAAAGAGCAGCCCCTTATTTTAAGATTATGCCCCCTAGTTCTAGTTTCACCCATCATTGGGAACATCCTCACCGCACCCACCTGATCAAGCCCCTTCACAATCTTATATGTTTCAATAAGATCGCCTCTCACTCTTCTGAACTCCAATGAGTAGAGTCCCAATCTACTCAACCTCTCCTCATATGACCACCCCCTCATCCCCGGGATTAACCGAGTGAACCTTCTTTGTACTGACTCGAGAGCAAGTATGTCTTTTCTTAAGTATGGACACCAAAAATTTCGTGTTAGCCTACAGAAATGCGACACATGCAGTCACCAACCAGGCCCTGGCCATGATGTTCTTTAACCGAAGGTTGAGATCTCATCTGGATTTGCTCAGACCAAATGTACGAAGAGATGTTGAGAGTAAGCAATTCCAGCACATCAATGAGAAGCGGACAAGAAGCTTCAATGTAGGGCAACCAGTCTTGGCCCGCGACTACCGAACAGAGAAATGGCAACCAGGAACGATATGCACATGGCAGGGGCCACTAATGTACACAGTGGATGTTGGGGAGAACATTGTGAGACGCCATGCTGACCAGATCCTAGAGTCACAGGAACGAGTCAACCCCATGTCTCGGCCATACGTACCTGGTGAGGAACCCGACGTACAGGTCGCATCTACCTCAGAAACAATAGCATTGGAAGCTGATGAATCAACTGACGACAGGGTGCTAGAATCGCCTCCGCACCAAGAGCGAGACACTCGGGAAAGGCGTTATCCAGAAAGAAGCAGGAAGCCTCCCCAAAGACTGAATTTATAAATAGACTATTCTCAGCTAATGTTGCATGTTAAAAGTGTTAATTGTAATTAGTTTGATATTTAATTGTTAAATGAGTGTTATGGTACTGTTAATCTAAAAGGGGAGGAATTGTAATGTATGTACCTTTAAGGGAGAGAACTACTTTTTACAGCTCCTGTATACTGTAGTACCGGCAGTGACCACACCTGTATATAAACCCTGAGTAGTGATCTGTACACTTAGTTCTACAGTAACCCTCATTCAGTAAATACCTGTTGAACCATTTCTCCTGCAGTCTGTGTCTTATTATACACAGACACAACAGTACACACTGCAGCCACGGTACACCAGTGGTGGAGGAAGTGAATGTTTAAGGTGGTGGATGGGGTACCAATCAAGCGGGCTGCTTTGTCTTGGACGGTGTCGAGCTTCTTGAGTATTGTTGGAGCTGCACTCATCCAGGCAAGTGGAGCGTATTCCATCACACTCCTTACTTGTGCCTTGTAGATGGTGGAAAAGCTTTGGGGAGTTAGGAAGTGAGGGCCGAGGCAGCTGAAGGAATGGCTGAAAATGGTGGAGCGATGAAAATCGGGGATGCACAAGAGACGAGAATTGGAGGAGAGCTTAAAAAAGGAATTGTTCATTCACAAAATGAAAAGCTGTTTGGATATCCAGTGTCAGTTCCTAAAGGGACAGGTAAGCTTTAATCCGAATATATACCAATTAGACCAAAATTCAGATTTTTTTTTCAAATACGCAGCTATCCAAATTCAGCCTATTTTCAATTTGTCTTTGGCACTCATTCTTAAAATGTTCTCTCTCCCTAAGCCTTTCTGTCCTAATATCTCCTTATGTGACTCGGTGTCAACTTTTTAATGGCGCTCTTGTGAAGCGCCTTGGGACATTTTACTGCATTTCATGCTTTATATAAATGCAAGTTGTTGTTGTATATTGGACAAATATCATTATCAAAATGGCAGCTGATGCACGAGGGAGCCGTAACTTTTATAATCACAGTGATTTGGAACAGTTTCAAACGTGCAATCTAGAGACATGACTGCTGCCTCTTGAAAGCAAAGTAGTTTCTGATTTCTCAGGAAGGAGAATGATAAGAAGGTCAAGCGGTAAATAGTATTCATTTTGTGGAGAGAAAATGCACTCAACCCCTTATAATATAATTCCCTTAGCTTGCTGCATAATAACTAAACCATTTTTGAAAGGAGAATTTTAAGGAGTCAAAATACTAAAGCCACAATAAAAATCCACTTGATTATTCAGACCAAGTGCTTCATCACCACCTCAAATTACATAGAATTACACTGCACAGAAACAGGCCATTCGGCCCAATGGGTTCATGCGCCACACGAGCTTCCCCCACCTATCTTCATCTCACCCTATCAGGATTTCCTTCTATTCCTTTCTCCCTCATGTGCTTATCTAGTTTCCCCTTAAATGCATCAAGTTAATGGAAGGTGACCCTCTCCCAAAAAAGACAGTGCTGAAACATGGAATTTGTGCACTGTAGAGTTCCGAGAATCACTTAGAATTTGGACGAGGACTTCTTTTTCCTACTTATTAAAAAGGATCCGTTTGTAATACTTGTCGTCCTGTAGCTGAATATCAATGAGTACACCTTGCACAAACCAAAAGCTTTCACAAGGAACTGTTGGCTGTGTGGCTCAAATGAGCAAGGAAACTTCAGCAATGTAATCTTTGATCAGACACTCTGCGCCAAAGGAATGAGTGGAAGCATTTTGGCAAGTTTACCTTAAGTCATCTATAATTGGAAAGGCGCAAAGGAATTCTGTGCTCTGAGGCTTAACCAAGTTGAAGTCTAGACATTCCTCCGTTAGCTGTTAGCAGAAAGGTGCAAAGGCTTCTGATTGACTTTATGATACCAAAAAAGTGCATTTTGTATGATCAAAGCTGCATTGTTATCACTACAGTGTGACCTCAAGCAGCAAGTACAAATCACTAACACGGAACAGATGTTAGGTCATCTTGCACTCACTGGAGAGGTTGGATTTGGTTTGAACCTGTTTCCTTGGGCCACCTTGGACTTTTGCAGCTTTGAGCATAATACGACATAAAAATATATCAGCTGTAAATAAATACTTGAATAGTGAAATTATTTCATTATTAAATTAAAACATTATTTAATTATTATTATTAATTTTTTTAAATAGTGAAATTATTTAATTATTACATTAAAAAAATATCCAATTCTGCCCACCACACTTTAGTAAGGATGTCAAGACCTTGGAGAGAATGCAGATTTACTAGAATGGTACCAGGGATACAATAGGCTGGAGTTGTTTACTCTGGAACAGAGGAGGCTGAGGGGAGACTTAATTGAGATGTATAAAATTATGAGGGGCCTAGATGGAGTGGATAGGAAGCACATATTTCCCTTAGCAGAGGGGTCAATAACCAGGGGGCATAGATTTAAAGTAATTGGTGTAATGTTATCTTAATAACGTAATTACGAGTCTCCCAAGCAGTTGTAGTGGAGTGCCATTTATTCACTCCTGACTCTGTGTCTCCTAGTACAGTACCTCAAGCATGGCCAAGATGGCGTTGGATCCCGCCCCCAGATATGACGTCAGCCGTCAACCAGCTGTCAATCAAACCCCGCTGTCTTTACGACAGCTACGGATATCCGTACATCTTCCCCCTTCAATGAAGACATAACACAGTAACAACATAACATAACATAACACATATAACACTTGTTAACATCATATAGAAACAGTCAGTGTAACTACACCATTGAACTAATTGCAGGTAGGTATAAACCTTACCCACACCCAGGAGTCCATTAACTGTTTACAATCTTATCACTCCCTGTCTACAGGTCAAGTTTAACTACAGGCTTTCTGGTGCGCTGTGACCTGCGTGGCTGAACGAGTGTTTGCTGAACCACCCCAGTTGTATCCCTTAAGTTCATGTCTGTACCACACCGGTCCCTTGTCACATTATCACTACTGTGTCCTTCGTCACTTTGTGGCATTTCCCTCATCTCGTCTCTTTGTGGTATTTCCCTCATCTGTCATCCTCTCTGTCCTCCTGAGGCTTAAAAGTCTCTGTGGTTTTCAGTAGGTGCCTCCTGTTTCTGCGAAACACACTGCCGTTCTCTGTCATGACACTGTATGACCTGGGGGCAACCTGTTGTACAACGGTGGCTCTTTTAGGCCATGACTCAGGCCCTTCAATGTGAACTATATCCTTCTCCTATAGAGGCACAAGTGTAGTGGCTGTGCAGTCATGAAGTGTTTTTTGTTTCTGTTGTAGTTTCCGAGCCTTGTCTGCCCACACCTCATCTCTGTGGTCAGGTGTGACGTAACTGGGAAGTCGTGTACGGATTTTCTGACCCAATAAGAGCTCAGCTGGAGACTTGCCACTTGCTAGCGGGCCCGCCCTGTATGACATCAGGGCCAGATATGGGTCAGTGTTGCTGTGTACTGCTTTCTTTAATAGTCTTTTCACAATCTGTACCCCCTTCTCCACTTTTCCATTAGCCTGAGGATAGAGTGGACTGGAGGTTACATGATTAAACTCATACTCTGAAGCAAATGACTGAAACTCATGACTGGCATAGGGAGGGCCATTATCAGAGACCAGGGTTAGAGGGATGCCCTGCCTGGCAAAGATTGACTTCAGGTGAGTTATCACAGCTCTTGATGTGGTACTGGACAAGAGAACCACCTCCGGATAATTGGAATAATAATCAATAACTAACAATGGCCTAGAAATTCGGTTTTGGCGCAGCGAGGGCTTTAGCGCCGGAAGTTAGTGCCGGCGCTAAGTCCCCCTGCGCGCGCCAAAAATTCAGTAGCGCCGCGCCCAAACGGCTGCTGGCGCTACTGAGGGGTCTCAGCGCCTCAAAACTGGCGCCACGCGCCGCATTGCGGTGCTATTCCGGCGCTGCGGCGCCCACTGCGGTGCGGCAGGCTCGGGAAGTGCAGGCCTCCTCCTTCCGTTAAGGAGGAGCTGCCTGCACCCGGCCGCGGCCCGCGATAATCTTTTTAAAAATGAGCCCGGCACCTCGGACAAGTGCTGGGCTTGCTTCTGTTCCGGGGGGGGGGGGGGGGGGATGTCCGGGAAGGGAGCTGCGGCCAGGCGGCCGGCGGGAAAGCGGCCGGCCGCCGCGGGGCCTTTAATGCGCCGGCGCAAAGTTCTGTAAGGCACCTCTGCCAGAACGTTGCTTGCGGCTGCCACGGGCGAGGCGGCCGCAACTCAATTTCCGAGTTCGGGCGGGTTACCATGGCAACCGGGACGCTGCGCACACCGATGACGTCATCGGTGCCGGCGCAGCGCTACCAGCCTAACGCCGATTTAGGGCCCCTGTCAATTTCTAAACTGGCCATAACTTCGGCGCTAGGCCCTCTAGCGCCTCAAAAGCGGCGCTAAGGCCAGTGAATTTCTAGGCCATAGTCTTTTCCTTCATAGTGAAATATATCAGTTCCGACCTTTTCCCAAGGTTGTGATGGGAGCTCTGTGGTAATGAGGGGCTCTTTTGTTTGCTTGTAGTGGTACTCCTGACATGTAGCACACTCGCTGATCAACTGGTCAATATCAGAGTTCATGTTTGGTCAGTAGAGTGCCTCACGTGCTCTCCTTTTTGACTTTTCTGCTCCCAGGTGCCCTTCGTGTATCCTCTTGAGCATTTCTCGTCGCATAGAAGTGGGCACTACTATCCTGTCACACTTAAGCAGTAGTCCATTGACCACAGAGAGCTCAGACTGAATGTGATAATATTGTTTACATGACCCTTTCTTCCAGCCTCTTGAAGATTTCTCATTACTTTACTCAGGACTGGGTCCTTTGATGTCTCTGTGACTATCACTGATAGTTGTTCCTGTGTGGCGGGCAATGCTGTGTAGACCATATCCACATGAAGAGCCACATCCTCTTCTGATTCACTGTTTTGTGTGGCGTAAGGCGCAGCCCTGGATAGTGTGTCTGCAATGAACATTTGTGTCCCTGGCACATATGTTAGCTCAAAATCGTAACATTGAAGTCTCATCATTAGGCGTTGTATCCGTGGTGACATGTCACACAGATTCTTCTTTGCGATCCCTAGCAGTGGCTTATGGTCCGTTTCTAGGATAACCGTGGGAAGACCATAGATGTAGGTATGACATTTTTCACACCCAAATGCCAAGCCAAGGCACTCCTTCTCGATTTGCGCGTACTAGCACTCTGTAGCCGTCATGGAGCGTGACACATACGCCACTGGTCGCCATTCTCCTTCATCTTCCTGTAGAAGGACAGCCCCTAATCCATTCTTAGAGGCATCTGTGGACACTTTCGTCCTCTTTTTAGGGCAGAAGAACTTCAGTAGGGGTTCACTTGCTAGAATGTGTAGCAGCCCCTTCCATTCTCTCTCATGTTCATGTCCCCATTGGAACTCTGTCTCTTGGTGCAGCAGTTTTCTCAGATGAACAGTTTTCACTGCTAGATTTGGAATGAATTTTCCTAGGTAGTTAACCATGCCAAGGGCCTGCTGAACCCCTTTCTTGTCCTTTGGTTTCTCCATGTCATGTATGGCCTTTACCTTTGACTTGTCTGGCTGAATCCTCTCTGTAGAGATCTTGTCTCCGAGGAATGTGATTTCATTGACACTGAACTGACATTTGTCTTTATTTAGTTTGGGTCCATACTGCTGTATTCTCTGAAGTGTTTTCTCCAGTCTGGTGTCGTGCTCCCCCTGAGTGGAGCCCCATACCACCAGATCATCCACGTACACCCGCACTCCCTCCAGGCCCTCGATGATTTGCTCCATTGCTCTGTGAAAGATTTCTGGGGCGGAGCTAATACCAAAGGGCAGACGCTGGTAAGAGTATCGACCAAACGGGTTGTTAAAAGTGCACAGCTTAGTACTTTCTTCATCAAGTTTCAACTGCCAGAAACCATGTGAGGCGTCCATCTTGGAGAAGACTTTCGCTTCTGTCATTTCGCTGACTATTTCCTCTCTCTTTGGAATTTGGTAGTGCTCTCTTTTGATATTGGTGTTAACGTCCTTGGGATCCATGCAGACACGCAATTTATCAGTTTTATTTGAATTGACGCAGACCATGGAATTTACCCAGTCAGTCGGTTCGTCAATCTTCTTTATGACAGCTAGTCCCTCCATGCGGTTTAGCTCTTTCCTCAGTTTTTCACGGAGAGCCACTGGAACTCTCCTGGGTGCGTGAATCACAGGCTGTGCATCCTCTTTCAGTTTGATGGAGTATGTAAAGGGCAGTGCTCCGAAACCCTGAAATACATCTGCATATTTGTGTGCTATAGTCTCATGAGTCAGATTTGTACTATCTTGGGGGGCACTCTGCACACAGTTCAGTTCATTGATAGTATAGACTCGTTTTACCAAGCCCAAATCCACACAGGCCTTATCCCCCAACAGTGACTCATGTCCTTCAGGCACTATAACAAAGGTCAAAGGGTGAATGTGATTTTTTACCTTAACGTTCAGCCTACATGTTCCTTTTGTTTCAATGCTTTGTCCATTGTATGCCTTCAAAGACACTGTTTTGTTCAGTATTTTAGGTCGCACTTTGAGATTCCGTGCATCACTCCAACTTATGAGGTTTGCCTTAGCACCTGTATCTAGCTTAAAGGGAACAATGGTGCCATTTACCAGCAAGGGAGCTATCCAAACTTCAGTCTTTGGTCCTACAGAGTGCACTTCATTAGCATTTTTGCCCTGTTTTGACTCATTTTGCACCATTCCAACAAACAAAGTCTCTGCTCCTGTCTCTTCAGTCTCAATAGCATGGACTGTCTTTTTACCTTCAGTTTTCTCTTCCCAAAAACACATCTTGGCAAAGTGATTCCTGCCTTTACATTTTGCACAGTTCTTCCCATAAGCAGGACACTGTCTGGCTACGTGTTTATTACCGCACCGTCTGCATTCGTAAGGCGTCATCGTCTTGAACTCCGTGGGCCCTCTTGTGTCCCTTTTGTGTACCACATCCACCGGCAGGTTTTTCAGCCCCAGGGTGCTCCCGCCTGCTGCTGTGCTGCTCCCTTCGAAAGTTTTCATGTGCATGGCTGAGAGTTCACTAGCATGACATATTTTCACTGCTGCATTCAAATTTAGGTCATTGTCTCTAAGCATTCTCTCCCTCACCTTCTTGTCGAGTATTCCAAAAACGACTTGATCGTGTATCATCGATTCCTTCAGGTCCCTAAAGTTGCATGTTTGTGCTTTTATTTTCAAGTCCGTCAAAAAAACATCGAAGGATTCTCCTTGCTTCTGCATGCGGGAGCGAAACACTAATCTCTCATACGTTTCATTCTTTTTTGGAGTGCAGTATTCGTCGAATCGTTCAATCACCTTGTCCAGATCATTTTTATCATCTTTGGCTGCAAACGTAAATGTATTAAACAGCTTGATTGCCTGCGAGCCAGCCACTGTTAGCAACAAAGCTACTTTACGTGTTCCAGAGCTAGTCGAAGCGTCAATCGCTGTGAGGTAGAGAAGAAAGCGTTGCTTGAAGACACGCCAGTTTTCATCCACATTTCCTTCTAGTTGCAGGCTAGCCGGAGGTTTTATTCCTTCCATTGTTGTAGTATGTCCTTATCGTGAGTTCTATAAATCCTGGTACCATGTAATGTTATCTTAATAACGTAATTACGAGTCTCCCAAGCAGTTGTAGTGGAGTGCCATTTATTCAGTCCTGACTCTGTGTCTCCTAGTACAGTACCTCAAGCATGGCCAAGATGGTGTTGGATCCCACCCCCGGATATGACATCAGCCGTCAACCATCTGTCAATCAAAACCCGCTGTCTTTACGACAGCTACGGTTATCCATACAATTGGTAGAAGGAGAGGGGAATTGAGGAGAATTTTTTTCACCCCGAGGGTGGTGGGGGTCTGGAACTCTCTGCCTGAAAGGGTGGTAGAGACAGAAACCCTCAGCACATTTAAAAAGTACTTGGATATGCACTTGAAGTGGCGTAACCTACAGGGCTATGGATCAAGAGCTGGAAAGTGGGATTAAGCTGGATAGCTCCTTTTCGACTGGCGCAGACACGATGGGCCAAATGGCCTCCTTCTGTGCCGTAAATTTCTATGATTCTATGAGGGACTTCAGTCATTTGGAGAGTCTAGAGAAGCTAGGTATTTTTCTCCTTAGACCAGTGAAATTTACGGGAGATTTAATTGAGGTGTTCAAAATCATGAGGGTTTTTGATCGGGTAAATAAGGAGAAACAGTTTCCAGTGGCAGGAGGGTCGGTAACCAGAGGACACAGATTTAAGCTAATTGACAAATGAACCAGAGGGGAGATGAGGAGAAATTTTGTTACTCAGCGAGTTGTTATGATCTGGAATTCACTGCCTGAAAGGGCGGTGGCAACAGATTCAATAGTGGCTTTCAAAAATGGAATTGCATAAATACCAGAAAACGAGAAATTTGCAGAGCTTTGAGGAAAGAGCAGGGTAGTGGGACTAATTGCAGAGCTCTTTCAAAGAGTCAGCACAGGCATCTATCCTGTACGATACTATGATTTCACACCTAAGCAGATCATCATAAAAGGCTATTTTTACACAAGAGTACAAACACAACAAGAGCTCTCACTTCCCCGTAGCCCAAGTCTCTAGGGGCACTTTTTTATCAATTCATATGTAGTGATGCCCACAGTTTAACCAAATAAAAATCGTTTGCTAATACACAGAAACAGAGGGCATCAGTGAAAATCAACCAGGTCACATACCTGCAGGAAGCAACTTTGACAACAACAACAACGTGCATTTATACAGCATCTTTAACGTAGTAAAACGCCCCAAGGCGCTTCACAGGAGCGTTATCAAACAAAGTTTGACACCGAGCCACATACGGAGATATTAGGACAGGAAACTTGGTCAAAGAAGTAGGTTTTAAGGAGCGTCTTAAAGGAGGAGAGAGGTAGAGAGGCGGAAAGGTTTAGGGAGGGAATTCCAGAGCTTAGGCCTTGGCAGCTGAAGGCACGGCCACCAATGGTGGGGTGATGGAAATCAGGAATGCACAAGAGGCCAGAATTGGAGGAGTGCAGAGATCGCGGAGGGTTGTTGGGCTGCAGCTGATTACAGAGAGAGGATGGGGTGAGGTCATGGTCAAAAAAAAAAGGTGACCCAACCATGGCTAACAAGAGAAATTAGGGATAGCATAAGGTCCAAGGAGAGGGCATATAAATTGGCCAGAAAAAGCAATAATCCTGAGGATTGGGAGCAGTTTAGGATTCAACAAAGGAGGACAAAGGGATTAATTAAGAAAGGGAAAATAGAATATGAGAGTAAGCTTGCAGGGAACATAAAAACTGACTGTAAAAGCTTTTATAGATATGTGAAGAGAAAAAGATTGGTGAAGTCAAGCGTAGGTCCCTTGCAGTCAGAATCGGGGGAATTTATAATGGGGAACAAAGAAATGGCTGACCAACTAAATACATATTTTGGTTCTGTCTTCACAAAGGAGGACACAAATAACCCCCCAGAGATGCCGGGGAACATAGGGTCTGATGAAAGGGTGGAACTGAAAGAAATCAGTATTTGTAGGGAAATGGTGTTAGGAAAATTGATGGGACTGAAGGCCGATAAATCCCCAAGGCCTGATAATCTACATCCCAGGGTACTTAAGGAAGTGGCCCTAGAAATAGTAGATGCATTGCTGGTCATCTTCCAGAACTCGATAGACTCTGGAACGGTACCCATGGATTGGAGGGTAGCTAATGTTACCCCACTATTCAAAAAAGGTGGTAGAGAAAAGGCGGGGAATTATAAACCGGTAAGCTTGACATCGATAGTGGGGAAAATGCTAGAGTCCATTATAAAAGATGTAATAGCAGAGCACTTGGAAAACAGTGACAGGATCGGACAAAGTCAACATGGATTTACAAAAGGTAAATCATGCTTGACTAATCTACTGAAATTTTTTGAGGATGTAACTGGTAAAATAGATAAGGGAGATCCAGTGGATGTGATGTATTTCGACTTTCAGAAGGCTTTCGATAAGGTCCCACATAAGAGATTAGCGTGCAAAATTAAGGCACATGGGATTGGGGGCAAGGTATTGACTTGGATAGAGAACTGGTTGGCGGACAGAAAGCAAAGAGTTGGAATAAATGGGTCATTTTCCGAGTGGCAGGCAGTGATTAGTGGGGTCGGTCCTAGGACCCCAGCTGTTCACAATATATATTAATGATCTGGATGAGGGAATTGGATGTAATATCTCCAAATTTGCAGACGACACAAAGCTGGGTGGGAGGGTATGCTGTGAGGAGGATGTCGTGAAACTCCAGCACGATTTGGACAGGTTGGGTGATTGGGCAGAAACATGGCAAATGCACTATAATGTGGATAAATGTGAGGTTATCCACTTTGGTGGCAAAAACAGGAAGGCAGATTATTATTTGAATGGCAATAGACTGGGAGAAGGGGAAGTGCAAAGAGACCTGGGTGTTCTTGTACACCAGTCGCTGAAGGTAAGCATGCAGGTGCAGCAGGCGGTTAAGAAGGCAAATGGTATGTTGGCCTTCGTAGCAAGAGGGTTCGAGTACAAGAACAAGGATGTCTTGCTGCAGTTGTACAGGGCCTTGGTGAGACCACACCTTGAGTATTGTGTGCAGTTTTGGTCACCTTACCTGAGGAAGGACGTTCTTGCCATGGAAGGAGTGCAGCGAAGATTCACCAGGCTGATACCTGGGATGGTAGGAATGACGTATGAGGAGAGATTGTGTCGATTGGAGTTTAGAAGATTGAGAGGGGATCTCATCGAAACGTATAAAATTCTGTCAGGCCTAGACAGACTAGATGCAGGAAGGATGTTTCTGATGGCCGGGGAGTCCAGAACCAGGGGTCATAGCCTAAGGATAAGGGGTAAGCTATTTAGGACTGAAATGAGGAGGAATTTCTTCACCCAGAGAGTGGTGAACCTGTGTAATTCTCTGCCACAGAGGGCGGTGGAGGCCAGTTCATTAAGTATATTCAAGAAAGAGTTGGATATATTTCTTAAGGCTAAAGGGATCAAGGGATATGGGGATAAGGCAGGGACAGGGTACTGAATTTGGATGATCAGCCATGATCTCATTGAATGGCAGAGCAGGCTTGAAGGGCCGAATGGCCTACTCCTGCTCCTATCTTCTATGTTTCTATGTTTCTATGGAGGGATTTGAAAACAAGGTTGAGAATTTTTAAATCGAGGGGTTGCCGGAACGGCAGCCAATGTAGGTCAGCGAGCACAGGGGCGATGGGTGAACGGGACTTGGTGCGAGTCAGGATACGGGCAGCATAGTTTTGGCTGAGCTCAAGTTTACGGAGGGTGCAAGGCGAGAGGCCGGCCAGGAGTGCATTGGAATAGTTGAGTCTGAAGGTAACAAAGGGATGGATGAGGGTTTCAGCAGCAAATGAGCTGAGGCAGGGGTGTAGTTGGGCGATGTTACGGAGGTGGAAGTAGGTACACATTATTACGCATACTTCAACAGGCTATACTCTGCTGTGTACCAAATAAATACCATGCATAGCAACATCCTGCATTTCTAGCAGGCCTTTTATTTGTTAAGGAAGCTGTACTCCAATGGACATTTCAGCTGTCCGAGATCTCATACGCTTTCATTTCCTCAATATCTTGTAAGAGCCAGTGAGCACTTTAGCTCTCGAGTCTGAAGAGAGAGGGAGCCTTTCAAACATCACTGCAATCTTAATGTCATGCAAGTGGCTGATCAAATCATGTTCGGACAGTCTCTGCAAAGTTGTTTTCCTCTCCCTTCTGACTCCTCTGTGACTGTGGAAATTGATTCTCAGACAGCATACTGATTAGCTTGCAAACTTCCCATCATTGATTGCAGAGCCTTCACTTTGAGTACCCTGCATAATATGCCATTTAACAACCCAGTCTCTGGTATTTCCTCATCTGCAAATGGAAATACTCCGACCATTAGTAGATTCCTGGGGCGAGGCATCAGATTCTTTTCTCCAGAAATTAAGTTTGAACACTTGTCTACCATTTGGAAATACTCTAGCATGTTACTCTTCTAACCTTAAAGTTCACCGAGTTTTCTGAGGCAGTAATTGCAGAATACAATTTTACTTTCCACAAGGACGCTCCAAAGTATGTCATATTTAATACTTACACATATATAGGTGTCAGCTGTGGCTCAGTGGTAGCTTCTGAGGGCCCCTGTCATTGAAACTGTGGATATTTCTGGACAGTTGTGTGCCTTAGTTACCCCTTTGTCAGAAAGAAAAAGAAATGCTCTTTTTCAGCTACACTTAGTTGAAACTAACTCGTTTTATTTTACCTTTATGCACTCCATGAGGAGAACTTTTTTCACCCAGAGGCTGGCGGGGGTCTGGAACTCACTGCCCGAAAGGGTGATAGAGGCAGAAACCCTCATTGCATTTAAAAAGTACTTGGATATGCACTTGAAGTGCCGTAACCTACAAGGCTACGGACCAAGAGCTGGAAAGTGGGATTAGGCTGGATAGCTCTTTGTCGGCCGGCACAGACACGATTGTGTTAAGGACAGAGAAGGGGAAGAATTTCTGATGTGTGTTCAGGAGAATTTTCTTGTTTCCTGCCCAATGAGGAAGGAAGTCCTGGGGAATAAAGTGGGTCAACTGGAGAATGTCAGAGTCAGGGAGCATCTTGGGAATAGTGATCATAGTATCGTAAGGATTAGATTAGTTATGTAGAAGGACAAGGAGCAACCTAGAATAAAAATATTTAACTGGAGGAGGGCTAATTTCAGCAAATTGAGGAGGGATCTGGCCCGGGTAAATTGGAGTCAAAGACTGGCAGGCACAAATGTAATGGAGCAAAGGGCAGCTTTTAAAGAGATGGTTCGGGTACAGTCTAGGTGAATTTCCAGAAAGGGGAAAGGGAGGACAGCCAAAGCCAAAGCTCCCTGGACTTGAAGGAGTTGGAGAGTAAGATGAAGCAGAAAAAGGGGACTTTTCTTTTATTCATTCCTGGGGTGTGGGCGTCGCTGGCAAGGCCAGCATTTATTGCCCATCCCTAATTGCCCTTGAGAAGGTGTGGCGAGCCCTCTGAAATGGCATAGCAAGCCACTCAGTTGTAACAAAACCGCTACAAAACACAATAATAAGAATAAAACCAGACGGACCACCCGGCATCGACCTCGGAGTGGCCCTGGGAGTCCTCAACATTGACTCCGGATCCCATGAAGTCTCATGGCTTCAGGTCAAACATGAGCAAGGATTACCATCCACTGCCCTCCTCCATGGTGAACACCACTTGGAAGAAGCACTGAGAGTAGCAAGGGCACAGAGTGGTCCTGGCGGAACCCAAACTGAGCATTGGTGAGCAGGTTATTGGTGAGTAAATGGCATTTGATAGCACTGTCGACAACACCTTCCATCACTTTGCTGATGATTGAGAATAAACTGATGGGGTGGTAAATGGCTGGATTGGTTTTGTCCTGCTTTTTGTGGACAGGACATACCTGGGCAGTTTTCCACATTGTCGGGTGGATGCCAGTGTTGTAGCTATAATGGAACAGCTTGGCTAGAGGCGCGGCTAGTTCTGGAGCACAAGTTTTCAGCACAATAGCCGGGATGTTGGCGGGGCCCATAGCCTTTGCTGTATCCAGTGCGCTCAGCCGTTTCTTGATATCACGTGGAGTGAATCGAATTAGCTAAAGAATGGCTTCTGTGATCGTGGGGACCTCAGGAGGAGGCCAAAATGGATCATCCACTTGGCACTTCTGGCTGAAGATGGTTGCAAATGCTTCAGCCTTGTCTTTTGCACTCGCGTGCTGGGCTCCACCATCATTGAGGATAGGGATGTTCATGGAGCCTCCTCCTCCTGTCAGTTGTTTAATGATCCACCACCATTCATGACTGGATGTGGCAGGACTTCAGAGCTTTGATCTGATCCGTTGATTGTGGGATCGCTTAGCACTGTCTATAGCATGCTGCTTCGCATGCATGTAGTCCTGTGTTGCTGCTTCCCCAGGTTGGCACCTCAATTTTAGTTACGCCCGGTGCTGCTCCTGGCATGCTCTTCTACACTTCTTATTGAACCAGGGTTGGTTGCCTGGCTTGATGTTAATGGTAGAGTGAGGGATATGCCGGGCCATGAGGTTACAGACTGTGGTGGAATACAATTCTGCTGCTGATGATGGTCCACAACGCCTCATGGATGCCCCACAACGCCTCATGGATGCCCAGTTTTGAGCTGCTAGATCTGTTCTGATTCTATCCCATTTCACACAGTGGTAGTGCCACACAACACGATGGGGGGTGTCCTCAGTGTGAAGACGGGACTTCGTCTCCACAATGACTGTGCGGTGGTCACTGCTACCAATGCTGTCACGGACAGATACTTCTAAATTGATGAAGACAAGGTCAAGTAGGTTTTTCCCTCGTGTTGATTCTCTCACCACATATCGCAGGCCCAGACTGGCAGCTATGTCCTTCAGGACTTGGCCAGCAGTGGTGCTACCAAGCCACTCTTGGTGATGGACATTGAAGTCCCCCACCCAGTGTACATTCTGTGCCCTTGCTACTCTGAGTGCTTCTTCCAAATGGTGTTCAACATAGAGGAGTACTGATTGATCAGCTGAGGGAGGGCTGTAGGTGGTAATCAGCAGAAGGTTTCCTTGCCATGCAGCTTCATGGGGTCCAGAGTCAATGTTGAGCACTCCCAGGGCCACTCCTTCCCATCTGTATACCACTATGCCATCACCTCTGGTGTGTCTGTCCTTCCGGTGGGACAGGACATACCCATGGAGGGTGATGGGACATTGGCTGGAAGGTATGATTCTGTGAGTATGACTGTCAGGCTTGACTAATCTGTGGGACAGCTCTCCCAATTTTGGCACAAGTCCCCAGATGTTGGTGAGGAGGATTTTGCAGGGTCGACTGGGCTGGGTGTGCCGTTGTCATGTCCGAAGTCAATGCCGGGTGATCCGTCCAGTTTTATTCTTATTATTGTGTTTTGTAGTGGTTTGTTACAACTGAGTGGCTTGCTCGGCCATTTCAGAGGGCAGTTAAGAGTCAACCACAGTGCTGTGAGTCTGGAGTCACATATAGGCCAGACAGCAGATTTGTTTTCCAGTGTGTTAGTGAACCTTTTTACAACAATCCGATAGTTTCATGGTCACCATTACTGATACAAGTTTTTTTATTCCAGATTTATTTAATTTAACTGAATTTAAATTTCACAACTGCCATGGTGGGATTTAGAATTCACTTACTCCGGATTGTTAGTCCACACCTCTGGATTACTAGACCAGTAACATAACCACTATGCTACAGGTCCCTACAGATGTCAGCTTGATAACACAAGGGAGAATCAGGCTGAATATAAAAAGTACAGAGGAGATGTGAAAAAGGAAATAAGAGGGGCAAAGAGAAAGTACGACAATAGATTGGTGGCTAACATAAAAGGGAGTCCAAAGGTCTTCAGTAGGTATATTAACAGTAAAAGAGTTGTCAGAGGAGCCGTGGGGTCGATTAGGGACTAAAATGGAGATCTATTGTTGGAGGCAGAAGGCATGGCCGAGGTACTAAATTAGTGCTTGCGTTGGTGTTTACCAAGGAAGAGGATTTTGCCAAAGCCATGGTAAATGAGGAGGTTGCCAGGATACTGAATGAGATTAAAATAGATAAAGAGGTGCTACTAGAAAGGCTGGCAGTACTTAAAGTGGATAAGTTACCCGGTCTGGATGGGATGCATCCTAGGTTACTGAGGGAAGTAAGGGTAGAAATTGCGGAGGCGCTGGCCACAATCTTCTAAACCTCCTTAGATATGGGGGTGGTGCCAAAGGACTTGAGGATTGCAAATGTTACACCCTTTTTCAAAAAAGGGGAGAAGGATAAACCTGGCAATTACAGGCCAGTCAGCTTAACGTCATTGGTGGGGAAGCTTTTAGAAACAATAATCTGGGAGAAAAGTAACAGCCACTTGGACAAGCATGGACTAATAAAGGAGAGCCAGCATGGATTTGTTAAGGGCAAATTCTGTTTGACTAACTTGATTGAGTTTTTTGATGGGGTAACAGAGAGGGTGGAAGAGGGCAGTGAAGTTGATGATGTGCATATGGACATTTGAAAGGCATTTGATAAAGCACCACATACTAGGCTTGTTAGTAAAATTGAAGCCCATTGGATAAAAATGGCAGTAGTAGCATGGATAGAAAATTGGCTAAGGGGTAGAAAACAGAGACAACAACAGAAAATGCTGGAAACACTCAGCAGGTCAGGCAGCATTGTGGAGAGAGAAACAGAATTAACGTTTCAGGTCGATGACCATTCGTCAGATTTCCAGCGTCTGCAGTATTTTGCTATTGTATTAGAAAACAGAGAGTTGTGGTGAATCGCTGTTTTTCAGACTGGAGAGAGGTATATCGTGGCATTCCCCAAGGTTCAGTACTAGGACCACTGCTGTTTTTGATATACATTAATAACTTGGACTTGCAGGTTCAGGGCACAATTCTGAAATTTGTAAATGACACGAAACTTGGAAGCATAGTACACAGTGAGGAAGATAGTAATAGACTTCAAGAGGACATAGATAGGCTGGTGGAATGGACAGACACATGGAAGATGAAATTCAATGCAGGAAAGTGTGAGGCGATACATTTTGGTAGGAAGAATGAGGAGAGACAATACACACTAAATGGTACCATTTTAAAGGGGGTGCAAGAAGAGAGAGACCTGGGGGTGTCTGTATACAAATCTTTGAAGGTGGTAGGACAGATTAACAATGCAATTAATAAAGTATACAGGATCCTGGGCTTTATAAATAGAGGCACAGAGTACAAAAGACAGGAAGTTATGTTAAACCTATATAAAATGCTAGTTCGGCCCCAGCTGGAGTATTGGGGGGAATTTTCTGGGGGGTCAGCAGGTGTGATCGGTGGTGAGTCGGGTGGGAAAATGGATTTTATTGACAGCGGGTTTGAGCTTTATGCAGGTTGCAAGTGTTTGGAGCAAACTCTCTATCCAGTGTCACCTCATTGGAATAACCTCTCTCACCATTGACAGATCGCTTCTGTCATCTCAAGTTCACCTGCCATCTATTACATCAGAATGGGTACGGTTTATACTCTCTCACCTTGGTCCTCAGAATCTGACCACGATCAGCCGCAACACCAGCAGAACCAGGCAGACCAGCAGCACCAACAAAAGCACCAAACTTCCCTGCAATCAATTGCTGTTGCACAGGACACAGGGCATCAGCACATGACCACATTGCTGCCTGGGACGCCAGGGATGGCCTCACCATGCCCAGATTAACTTCACTTGATGCTGTACACCCTGGCTGCCACATGGTGCGCCAGATTGGCACCGCGCCACACCAACACCATAAAGCATCCCTACAATACTCAAGCCATTCCTTTCACACTCACCAGCATTGCTGGGGGTACCGTTATGTCTCACTATTCACTGCAACTCACTAAGCCACTTCCAAAGGTGTACGCAAATCTGTCCAAGAACGCAAAGTGTTGAAAATAAAGGTTTCAATGTTTGACAGCACATTAACAGAAACTTTACATGAACATTGCATAAAACACCCAAGTGTCTACCCTTGTGTGTTGTTAGTTGGTATGATTGCACTAGGATGAGGGTGAGTGTGAGAGGTGGCTAGTAAGATGGGGAAGTGATAATGTAGATAGAGAGGGATGGGTAGAGGTGCAAGGTAAGTTGGTGTGAGTAAGGATGTGCAGGAGTAGGGTAGGGAAGGCAGAGTGATGGGGATGTGATGAGAGGCACAGAAGGATGAGGTTGAGTGTGGCTTTGTACTAACGTTTCATGATCCACTGAGATCATTGAAAGGTTTGCGCCACTGCAGCCAGGTTCTCCTGATGACATCCCTGCTTCTGCCCTCCTGTGCAATGTGCAATGAGGCTGCATTGGTCTCCTGGGGAGGTCTCTTCCGCCCATTGGAAAGGAAGAGAACCTCCCTGCGTGCTGTGACTCCCTCCATAAGCATATGGAGTCATGGGAGAGCGTGGATGCAGCCGTGCACCTCTGTGCAGTGCTCGACAGTGTTTGCAGCACCTCAATGCTGTAGAACACTGACAGCACAAATGTCAAAATCAATTTGCGCATGGTCCCTTTAAGAAAACCGGCTGATGACGTCATCAGACCCGCTCCCTTCAACTGGCCGGAAAATGCGCTGGGCGGGCTTAACAAGCCCAATCAGGGGAAAATCATTTTGGACAGCAGGATGGAGCCAGCAGTGAGGTCGGGACCCTCCACCGACATCGCCCACCATGGACCTGCCGAGGTTGGTAAAATCCAGCCCATTGTGTCCAATTCTGGGCACCACACTTTAGGAAGAACATGAAGACTTTAAGAGAGGGTACAGAAGAGATTTGCAGGAATGATTCCAGCGATGAGGGATTACATTTACGTGGATAGACTGGAGAAGCTGGGGTTGTTCTCCTTAGAGCAGAAAAGGCTAAGAGGAGATTTAATAGAGGTGTTTAAAATCATGAATGGTTTAGATAGAGTAAATAAAGAGAAACTGTTTCCTATGGCTGAAGGGTCGGTAACCAGAGGGCACAGATTTAAGGTGATTGGCAAAAGAACCAGAGGCGACACGAGGAAAAACGTTTCTACGCAACGAGTGGTTAGGATTTGGAATGCACTGCCTGATAGGGTGGTGGATACAGATTCAATAGTAGCCTTCAGAAGTGAATTGGATAAATACTTGAAGGAGGAAAAATTGCAGGGCTATGGGGAAAGAGCAGGGGAGTGGGACTAATTGAAAGAGCCGGCGCAGACTCGATGGGTCAAATGGCCTCCTTCTATGCTGTACTATTCTATGATTCTATCTAGATCCACCCCACCCCCACCCCCACAGGAATTGTTCCGATTTGATGTAGGGATGAAAACTGCTTTTGTCACCTGGGGGAGGAATTTCCTGTGTGGGTTCCTAATCAGGAAATGACACCCGAAATTATGCACATACGTGCACCCGTTTTGCCTCTGTTTATTTACACCTACATTTCCTGCCAAACTGATTAACATACACTGGAATGTACAAATCAGTGTTGGCAAATGGAAATCAGCTGAAATAATGGTAGCCTGAGGAAAGCACAGAACTCGCACCATGTATTCCTTCTCTAAGTATTAAAATTAAAGTTTAGAGCCACCAAACTCTCATTCATGCTCAAAAAGCACAACTTGTTTAAACACAAGCAATTGTAGAAGCTTTTCCATTTCTAATGTGACTTATGCTGATGCCATAAAAATGGAATCAAAGAAACAAAAAAATACAGAGCAGGTTCCAGTGAGGATAAATTAAAAGAAAACAGCTTAAAAACCCCAATAAAACACCAGAAAAATTGCCTGCTGCGCTCAGAAGTCTGGGCTTAATTTTACACCTATTTTGAACCAGCAGGAAATTCGTGTGTATGGCTCTTTAGCCTGGGGGTGGAGCCACTATAATGAGCTGAGATGCGTTTGGGTGCAGAGATCGATAGACGGGTGTAAAAGAGCGAGAAAATCGGGGCGTGGCGTAATTACGTGTGTAACACACAGCCGCCCACTGGGTACTTGCTTTACGTCCCGGTTACACGGGTCTCTGGGTGCAAATGCACAGAAAATTACACCCTACAAGATCTTTAACATCCACCCAAACCCTCAAAGCCTCAGTTTCATATCACATCCAAAGGACATCCCCGCCAATACTGCAACACTCCCTTGATTCTGTACTGGAGTGCCAGCCTGGGTTATGTGGTAAAATAAGAACATAAGAAATAGGAGCAGGAATAGGCCACTTGGCCCCTCAAGCCTGCTCGGCCATTCAATAAGATCATGGCTGATCTTGGGCTCAAAGCCACTTCCCTGCCCGCTCCCCATAACCCTTCACTCCCTTATCTTGCAAAAATCTGTCTATCTCCACCTTAAATGTATTTAATGACCCAGCCTCCACGGCTCTCTGGGGCAGAGAATTCCACAGATTTATGACCCTCTGAGAGAAGAAATTCCTCCTCATCTCAGTTCTAAAAGGGCGACACTTTATTCTGAAACTATGTCCCCGAGTTCTAGATTTCCCCACGAAGGGAAACATCCTCTCTGCACCTACCTTGTTGAGCCTCCTCAGTATCTTATATGTTTCAATAAGATCACCTCTCATTCTCCTAAATTCCAATGAGTATAGGTCCAACCTGCTCAACCAAAAATTTGCTATTTTACATCAAATATCAACAGGTTAAATGGGTTAGCCGTGGCTCAGTAGGTAGCACTCTCGCCCCTGAGTCAGGAGGTTGTGGGTGTGAATCCCATTCCAGAGACTTGAGCACAAAATCCAGGCTGACAGATTATTTGGTCATTATCACATTGCTGTTTGTGGGACCTTGTTGTGGGCAAATTGGCTGCTGCATTTCCTACATTACAACAGTGACTACACTTCAAAAGTACTTCATTGGCTGTAAAGGGCTTCGGGACGTTCTGCGGTTGTGAAAGGTGCTGTATAAATGCAAGTCCTTTTCTTTTCTTTTAGCACTTCTGTTAAAGTAGTGGCCAGAGGAATGTCATCTAAACGTATTGAGCTTTTGTAGGTTACTATCACCACCAGCAATTTCTTAGGCTATAAAGCTGAACTTACTGTAAAGTTAGACTTTAAGAAAGACTCAACAAATTATGGCTGTGTGCGTACTGGGGTGTCTAGTATTACTTCTACACTTGACATCTGGCCTTTGTCATTTCCATTACAACTCTGCAAGGCAACAGTGAAGCAGTTTGATTTTTATTATCTCCAGATGGCTTTAGAGTTTAGATTTCAATTCACAAATGCTGACAACAAACATGTAACTAAAAGCTGGATCTGATAAATTTAAATTAATTTAATGGAGGCGAAACAATGAGGGAAAAGGAGAGAAATGAGTTGCTAAATTATCAGTCTGATAATTGTACCTGGGTGAATAGCAATCAAAATGCTGCAGCAGGAGGTTCATTTAATCCAGTCCATGAGTTTTATGCAAACCATATGGGTCAGTAGCTTGAACGGAAAGGGTGATGTCAGGCTGTAAGAAGTGCTTTCCCTTCATCACCATGAAGTAATCCCATGTAGATAATGAATGCTTTGTGAGCAAGCCCAAGTTTAATGCATCACATCTTTTAAAGAGCCAGGAATCAAGGATTTCCAACTGGTTCCAAAAAAGGCTGCTCTTTGTTCAGATCATGCTACCATCAAATCTCTTTTGCCAAGTACAGAAATCTCTTTGAAGGGATTAAGGAACTTTAAACTGAATGGCAGTTTCAACTGATCAGATCAGTTTCAGTTTATGTAGCCAGCTTTGCACTAATAATCCTTTAGCCTTGAGGATCCATTCTGGTGGAATTGAAAGAACTTCAATGTGCAAACATTGGAAACTTCCTCCAAATATTAATGGACCTGTGCTACCTCCATGACTGAATGCCGTTCCCAGGGTAACCAGTAGGCTCATTTCTACTTGGTTATGCAAAGCACTCCTTCTCAGTTCCACTCCTCCTCTGCAACAGTGGAAACATTTCTTTCTTCAATTTTGGGCTCCCAGTGACAATATCAAACACACTCAAGCCAGTGATGAAGACGAGCAGGAGAGTTCTCTCCGGTGTCCTGGCTAATATTTATCCCTCAATCAACATCACTTCAAAACAGATTATTAGGTAATTTATCTCATTGCTATTTGTCGGGCCCCGCGGTGTGCAAATTGGCAATTGCACAAAGGCTCAGTGGGTCGCACTCTCGCCTCTGAGTCAGAAGATTGTGAGTTCAAGTCCCATGCCAGGGACTTGAGCACAAAATCTAGATTGACGCTTCAGTGCAATACTGAGGGAGTGCTGCACTGTCGGAGGAGCCGTCTTTCGGATGAGATGTTAAACTGAGGCCCCACCTGCCCACTCAGGTGAACGTAAAAGAACCCACGGCACTATTTGAGGAAGAGCAGGGGAATTCCCCCAGTGTCCTTGGTCACTATTTATCCCTCAACCAACAGCCCTAAAAAAACAGATTGTCTAGTTATTATCACATTGCTGTTTGTGGGATCTTGCTGTGCAGTTTTTGGTTGCCACATTACAACAGTGACCATGCTTCAAAAGTACTTAATTGGCTGTGAAGTGCTTTGTGATATCCTGAGGTTATAAAAGGTTCTATATAAATGCAAGTCTTTCTTTTGTTACTGCATTTGTCGACGTAGCAACAGTGACTGTATTTGAAAAGTGATGCATTGGCTTTGAAATGCTTTGGATGTCCCAAGGAGATGAAGGATGCTCCATAAATGCAAGATTTTTCTTTTACTTCTTTAAAACAAGCTTGTTTGATGATGCAACAAATTATCCTCAATGGTTGAGCAATTGAGATATTAACTATTCCTATTACTTAAATTTCTTCACTCAGAGGGTTGTGAATCTTTGGAATTCTCTACCCCAGAGGGTTGTGGATGCTCAGTCGTTGAGTATATTCAAGGCTGAGATCGATAGATATTTGGGCACTAAGGGAATCAAGGGATACGGGGATCTGGCGGGGAAAATGGAGCTGATGTAAAAGTTCAGCCATCATCTTATTGAATAGCAGAGCAGGCTCGAGGGACCATATGACCTACTCCTCATAGAGTCATAGGGGGAGAAATTCAGTGGGCTGCGCCACCAGTTAGCGCCTAAAGAGGGCACTCAGTGGCATTAGCGCCACTGTCCACGCCTCCCGCGATATTTAGCTGGGGCGCTAATGGCAGCGTTAGCCTGTTGCGCTGTGCCACCACCGATGACGTCATCGGTGTGCGCAGCGCCCCGCTACCACCCCGATCGCGATATTTGGCAGCTACCACCTCTGTAGCGCCGCTCGCTAATCGCGCCCGGTTCACGGGGCCTACCTGTGGCGGCAGTGGCGCAAATTAAGGTGGAGGTGCGGGGCGGCCGTTTTTTTCGGCGGCCGCCTGCCAGCACCTCTGTCCCCGGCCTCCTGTTCTCCCCCCGTGGCATTGCCGGCTGTTTTCTGAGAGCCCGGCACTTCTCCTCGGTGCCGGGCTCTTTTGCCGGCACTCGCGATCGCTCATCGTGCTGGTGCAGGCCCCTCCACCTTAAGGACGGGAGGAAGGCCTGCAGTACCGCAGCGTGCTGTGCCGCAGCATGTGGCGCTGCAGCACGTTGCGCTGCGATATTCAGTTTCAGCGCCTTAAGAGGGACGCGGAGCGCCTCGAGCCTCGCCCCGTGTCCCTCTTGGGGCGCTCAAGCTGAATTTCCGGCGATCGCTGCTGCTCCGATCGCAGCGCAAAATCTGGCGCCCAGATGAGCTTGGCGCCCCGTTTGTGGCTCCACCCAATTTCTCCCCCATAGAGTCATAACGGCACAGAAGGAGGCCATTCGGCCCATCGAGTCCGTGCCCGCTCTCTGTAGAGCAATCCAGTCAGTCCCATCCCCCTGTTCTATCCCCGTAGCCCTGCAAGTTTATTTCCCTCAAGCGCCTATTCAATCTCCCCTTGAAAACATTGAGTGTCTCCGCTTCCACCACTTCCGTCGGCAGCAAGTTCCGGGTCCTCACCACTCGCTGTGTAAAATTTTTTTTCCTCATGTCCCCCCTGTATCTCTTGCCCAAAACCTTAAATCTGTGTCCCCTAGTCCTTGTACCATCAACTAGTGGGAACAGCCTTTCCCCGTCTAGCCTATCCAAACCAGTCATAATCTTGTACATCTCTATCAAATCACCCCTCAACCTCCTTTGCTCTAATGAAAACAAATCCAGCTTCTCCAACCTGTCCTTGTAGCTAAGATCCCCCATCCCCGGAACTATTCTGGTAAATCTCCTCTGCATCCTCTCAAGGGCCTTCACATCCTTCCTAAAATGTAGTGACCAGAACTGGATGCAATACTCCAGTTATGGCCTAGCCAGTGCTTTATAAAGGTTCAGCATAACTTCTCTACTTTTGTACTCAATACCTATATTTATGAAGCCCAAGATCCCATATGCTTTGCTAACCACTCTCTCAATATGTCCCGCCACCTTCAGGGACCTATGCACATTAACTCCCAGGCCCCTCTGTCCCTGCACACTCTTTAAAACTGTACATTGCCTCTCCCTGTTCCTTCTGCCAAAATGCATCACCTCACACTTCTCTGTATTAAATTCCATCTGCCACTTGCCTGCCCATTCTGCTAGCCTTTCTATGTCCTGTTGCAGTCGATTGGTATCATCCTCACTGTTTGCCACACCCCCAAGTTTGGTGTCATCAGTAAATTTATAAATTCTACTCTGCATTCCAATATCCAGGTCATTTATATATATCAAAAAAAGCAGTGGCCCCAGCACTGACCCTTGGGGAGCACCACTGTCTACCATCCTCTAGTCTGAAAACAGCCATTTACCACAACTCACTGTTTTCTGCCCTTAAGCCACTTCCTTATCCAAGCTGCCACTGACCCACCTATTCCATGAGCCTCAATTTTGTTAACCAGCCTTCTATGTGGTACTTTGTCAAACGCCTTCCTAAAATCCATGTAGACAACATCCATTGCATTCCCTTCATCAATCATCCCTGTTACTTCATCAAAAAATTAAATTATATTAGTCAAACACAATCTGCCTTTTACAAATCCGTGTTGGCTCTCCTTAATTAGCTTAAACCTATCCAAGTGCCTGTTAATTTTTTCCTTGATTATTGTTTCTAAAACTTTACCCACCACTAATGTTAAACTGACTGGCCTATAGTTACTAGGATTGTCCTTACACCCTTTCTTGAACAATGGTGTCACATTTGCCACTTTCCAATCCTCAGGCACCTCCCCTGCATCTAGGGAAGATTGGAAAATTATGGCAAGCCCTTCCGCTATCTCCTCCCCCAATTCCCTTAGCAACCTGGGATGCAAGCCATCTGGACCAGACGACTTATCCACTCTAAGCATACCCAGCCTTTCTAGTATATCCTGTCTATCAATTTTCACCCCTTCCATTGTTTTTACCTTTTCCACTTCTACCGATATTTTGTCAGTATCCACCTCCTTAGTAAATACCAATACAAAGTACTGATTGAGTATTCTAGCCTTGCTCTGTGCTTCTAAGCATATATCACCTTCTTTGTCTCTAATCGGCCCCACCCCACCTCTTACTACCTGCTTACTGTTCACATGTTGGTAGAAGATTTTTGGGTTCCCTTTTATGTTAACCGCCATCCTACTCTTATATTCTCTCTTTGCCAACCTTATTTTCATCTTCACTTTCCCTCTCAACTTATTGTATTTGGTCTGGTACTCCCTTGAAGAATTCTCCTGACATTCATCATACACCCTCTTTTTTTGTTTCATCATCTTCTCAATTTCCCTCGTCATCCAAGGAGCCCTTGCTTTGGTTCCCTTTCCCTTCCCTCTTGTTGGAATGTACCTAGCCTGTACTTGGAACATCTCCTCCTTAAAGATCACCCATTGTTCTGTTACAGTTTTTCCTGTCAGTCTTTGGTTCCATTTTACCCTGGCTAGATCCTTTCACATTACATTGAAGTTAGCCCTATTCCAGTTTAGAAGTTCCACTCTAGATTGTCCCTTGCTCCTCTCCATTGCTAATCTAAATCTTATGATACGATGATCACTCGTACCCAAGTGTTCTCCCACAGACACTTAGTTGACCTGGCCCAGCTCATTCCCCAGCACCAGATCCAGCAATGCCTCCTTCCTATTTGGGCCACGAACATACTGGTCAAGGAAATTCTCCTGAACACATTTCAAAAATTCCTCCTCCACCTTTCCCTTTACCATAGCATTTTCCCAATCGATATTTGGGTAATTAAAGTCCCCCAATATCACCACTCAATAGCTCTTGCATATCTCTGCGATTTCCCTGCAGATTTGCTCATCTACCTCCCTCTCACTATTTGGGGGCCTGTAGAATACCCCCAATAGCGTGAACATACCCTTTTTGCTCCTCAACTCTAACCAAATGGATTCTGTTCTTGTCACCTCAAGAACATCCTCCCTTTCCAATACTACAATATCTTCCTTAATCAGCACTGCTACCCCACCTCCCTTTTTTCCTTCCCTGTCTTTTCTGAACACCTTGTACCCTTGAATATTAAGTGCCCAGTCCTCACCGTTTTTAAGCCACGTTTCCATTATTGCCACAACATCATATTGCCACACGGCTAATTGTGCTTGTAGCTCACCAACCTTATTCACCACACTTTGTGCGTTTATGTACATGCATTCTAAACCCATTTTTGAATTTTTCGTAGTCTTTCTAAGTCTGCTCCTCTCTAATATGGTACTACTTCCGCCTCCAGCACTCCCTTGCCCTCCAGTACCATCCAACACACTCACTCTTCCATGCACCCCATTCCTCCCCTCCACTGCTACATGCTGGTGCCCATCTCCCTGCCAAGCTAGTTTAAACCCTCCCCAACAGCACTAGCAAACCTCCCCGCGAGAATATTGGTCCCGGCTCTGTTGCGGTGTAACCCGTCCGGCTTGTACAGGCCCCACCTTCCCCAGAAATGGTTCCAATGCCTCAGGAATCTAAAGCCCTCCTTCCTGCACCATCTCTCCAGCCATGCATTCATCTGTACTATCCTCCTATTCCAGTACTCACTAGCACGTGGCACCGGGAGTAATCCGGAGATTACTACCTTTGAGGTCCTGGTTTTTAATCTCTTTTCTAGCTCCCTATAGTCTGCCTGCAGGACCTCATCCCTCTTTCTGCCTATGTCGTTGGTACCGATATGGACAACGACCTCTGGCCATTCACCCTCCCCCCTCAGAGTGTCCTGCAGCCGCTCAGTGACATCCTTGACCCTGGCACCAGGGAGGCAACATACCATCCTGGAGTCACATTTGCGGCCGCAGAAACGCCTATCTGTTCCCCTAACCAATGAATCTGCTCCTGCTCCTATTTCTTTTGTTCTTATGTTCTTAAGCAAATAAGATGTGAACTGCTGTTTCTTGGTCATCTGATGGAATGATTCCTTTTACATCTGATTCAAAGCTCCCTTGATGGGGCAGCCGTTTGAGTTCATCAGGTTAATAATGTGACCCATGCATAGCATTGCCAACGCTGTGCTGGCGCTACACACATCTGCACACAACTAAGCCAGCCCCAGTGGATAGCGTGAGGTCAGCTCACCTCCCATCATTTCCTCTGCTCTCTTGAGCTCATCGCCGTTAATGGGTCAGGACAAAATATTGTGCTGCTGGCTGTCCATTGTGCAGCGCCCGTGTGGGGGACGGGGCAAGACACACAGGGCACAGTGTGGGAAGACATGTGCCTAGAAATTCAGTTTAGCCACTTTTGGGGCGGTAAAGTCGGGCGGCCGCTAAAGTTTGCGCCACCTTCGCCGATATTCAGTCGCATCGCCCCAAGAGGTTGCTGCTGCGCTAAAACAGGCGATGCATGACTATCTTTAGGCGCTAAGCCGGCGGTGCTGAGCGATACCCCCGAGGCCGGGCGCAGTGCCGGTGCGGCGAGTTGTTGATTGACGGCAGACACTCTGGCGCCGGTCAGCTCTTAAAGGAGGAGGGCGGATTTGTTTGCCTGCCACGCCCTGCACACTGCAGCCCTCAACCTAGGCCTGACCACTTCAGCTTCACCTGCACAACGCCCAGGGCTATGGAGAAGGCCAGGGAGAGAGCGCAGCGCTTCAGCGACGGTGACCTGAGGCTGCTGGTTGGCGGAGTGGAGCGCAGGCGCCATGTTCTGTTCCCAGAAGGTGGCAAGAGGCCGCTGCCCAGCGCCTACTGGAAAGCCTGGAGGGAGGTCTCAAACAGGGTGTCTTCCAACAGCGTGGTTGCCAGGACTCCTGTGCGATGCCGGAAGAAGTTCAACGACCTCACTCGGGTTGTCAGGGTGAGTACCCTTTCTAGTGTCCTCCTCATCCCTGCATGTACACCTCACTTTATGGGCAAAGGGACCTGAAAGCCCTAATGGCCAGCCCTCATCCAGCAGCTATGGGACTGTCATGAAAATCACTTGCACATTCAGCACTTTACACACTGTACAAGCTATTCGACCATGGGAGGCATTGCAGACAAGATCAGGGCTTCACACTGTTAGGGCCAGTCCACCATGGGAGGCATTGCAGACAAGATCAGGGCTTCACACTGTACAAGCTATTCGACCATGGGAGGCATTGCAGACAGGATCAGGGCTTCACACTGTACTTAGAGGCCGTCCTTTCTCTTGCAGGCCAAGGTGGCGCACAACCGGCGGAAACGAACTGAGACCGGGGGAGGCCGTCCTGACGTCAAAGAGCTCTCTGACCTCGACCAGCGTGTGGAGTGCATTATGGCAGGCCGGCTGATTGGCCCCGTCGCCAGTGGAGATGCCGACCCTGTTCTGGGCACCAATGGTAAGGGCATCACCTTTTTGACCTCTCTCGTTACACTTGCGCCTCAGATCAGCATCCTTTGCCACTGTCCGACCAATGCAGTGCATGGCAGCACTCATGCCTCCCTCGCTGCCGCCCTGTCCTCATTCTAAAGCTACTCTTGTGCCTTCCTGCTTTCAGATGGTGAATCGCCAGGTGAGGAGGCGGGCCCTCAAGCTGCCACTGTCAGCGCTTCCGAATTCGAGGAGGAGGAAGAGGAAGCCGGACCATCAGTGCCACCCTCAGCCGCGCCAGCCCATGGCGATGAAGGGGACACGTCTTCCCTGGAGGGGAGCCGGGGGGAAGGGTCGGAGGAGAGTGAAGCTCCGGGGCCCAGCGGCCTGCAGCAACGCGGGAGGGGTGGGGAAGCTCGGCGGACTTCTCCCCAGAGGGTGAGTGCGGCCTCCAGTCCTGCGACGGTGAGCGCAGAGGAGGTGCGGCTCCTGGAGGAAATGGCCGTCCAGGCTGAGCGCAGGCACAATGAGCTCATGGCTGCAGTGGCAAGGATGCCTGACTCCATTGAGTCTTTGTCAAGGAGTGTGCAGCAATTTGGAGCAGCACAGGCCAGGAGTCTACAGGACTTCGCGGCAGCACAGGCGGCTCCGAGCCAAGTGCTCAGTCATGCCGTCCATTCACTGGCTGTTGTCATGCGGACACAGACCAGGGCCACACGGGCACTAACTGCTGCCACCCTCGCTGGATCAGCCAGGCATCACCAGGGCACTCGCCGCGCAGCAGCAGCCCAGCAGTCTGTTCTTCAGCTGTTTGCTGCGCATGCTGCAGTGCTGGCCCGTGCGAGTGCCAATGTCTCAGGCGACCAGCGAGCACCTGCGATTTGCCAGGTTGGCACCATTCCTGCAGCCGACACTGCCACTCCGCCATTGCAGCTGCCACGAGCCGCTGGACAGACTGCTGCCGCCCAGGCAGAGTTGGAGCAGTCAGCAGCCGGCCACTCCAAGGCCAGAGCTGGTGCAGGCCGACCCCCAAGGGCATCTGCCGCCTCGCCATCTGACCCTCAGCAGCCTTCCCCCAGCCTTGCTGCAGCCACTGGGCTCCCATTGAGGAGGAGCTGCAGGGCGGGCAGGGGCCAGGCAAGGATGCGCAAGGCATCGCCCTCGCAGGCCAAAAAGTAGAAGGTCTGCACAAATGCCTGGTGGTTTTTGTAAGGCCGAGATTGGTGTCTTTCTTTCTTTTTGTAAGGCCGAGACTGGTAGTTTTGTGTTTTTGGAGGGGGCTTCTCCACATGAGGTTGTAATGTGGGAAGGGCAGAGGTTTGCAATAAATTATTGTTCTTAAATTGCACTGTGCATGTTTTTTTTGTAAAGTCCTGGTTGCCCTGCTCGGCTGAGGGCTTGTGGAGCGGCTACATTCATCTGCTGACATTGGCACAAGCCATTCCCTGAGAGGGAGCCTAGAACCGACGTTCAATAAGCCGGTGACGGGCGGCCCTTGCACTTTCTGCCTCCCTCCTGTGCTGGTCCTCCTCCTCCTCCTCCTCCTCCTCAGGTGGTCCTCCAATCTCTGGTGGCAGTGGTTGAGTCCTGCGGATAGCCAGGTTGTGCAGCATGCAGCAAACGACCACGAAATGGGAGACTCGCTCCGGCGAATATTGTAGGGCTCCACTGGAACGATCCAGACAGCGGAACCGTTGCTTCAGGACGCCGATTGTTTGTTCGATGATGTTCCTGGTCGCTTGATGGCTATCGTTGTATCCCTCTTCAGCAGGGGTGCTGGGCGCACGGAGTGGGGTCATCAGCCAGGTACACAAAGGATAGCCTTTGTCCCCGATAAGCCATCCTCGTGGGTGAGGCTGGGCCTGGAACATGTCTGCCACAGAAGTCTGTCGCAGGATGAAGGCATCGTGGCTGCTGCCTGGAAAGCGGGCATTGACAGCTAGGATGAGCTGCCTGTGGTCACACACCAGCTGAACGTTGAGGGAATGGTAGCCCTTCCGGTTGCGGTAATCCTCGGCATTCTCCAGAGGTGCCCGCAAAGCCACATGCATGCAGTCAATGGCGCCCTGCACCATGGGGAAGCCCGCAAATGCTGCAAAGCCCATTGCACGCTGTTGCTGCTTGGCAAGGGCCATGGAGAAGGAGATGAACTGACGTCTCCTTTTGAAAAGGGCATTGGTCACCTGGTGGATGCAGCAATGCACGGCGAACTGGGAGATGTTGGAAATGTCCCCAGTAGCGGATTGGAAGGAGCCGGTGGCATAGAAGTTGAGAGCCACCGTCACCTTCACTGCCACCGACAGAGACGCCCTGCTCCTCAGCTGTGGCTGCAGATCACCGCCAAGCAGGTGGCAGATCTCTGTGACCACCTCCCTTCGGAATCGCAGCCTCCGAATACACTGCTCGTCAGACATGTTGAGATAGGAGAACTGCTGGTGGTATACCCTGGGTGGGTAAGGCCTCCTTTCCCGACGCCTGTTGCCCCCTCTCCGTCTAGCCAGGGCTGCCACTCTCTCACGGCGTCTGTGAGCCCTTTGGATGCAATGGAGAAAGCCAGCGTTTGCACCCATTGCAGCCCCCATAATATGCTGGCAAACAATGATATGTCAATGAAGGCAAAGACAAGTGGAAAGCTGTGGCCTGAAGCCACAAGTACCTGTCCGAGTGTTGAGCCAAAGCAGAAAGCTCTCTACCTTGGTCTCTCTGCAAAGATCCGTCTCTCAAGAAGGAGTGCTGCGAAATGGAAGCCTTTTATAGTGCAGGAGGAGTGCCCTTTAATTTGCGCCCCCCGTGCCCCGCATCAACTGAGCACCGTTCCACTCTACCAGTTGCTAGGGGCGCCAGGTGCACAATGGGGCGTCGCGACTGAATTTCCGGTTGGGGGCGCACAAAGGGCGTTGCACGAGGAAATGACGTCATGATCTGCGCGCGCAGCTGAGCGCGCGCAAAGACTTTGCGCCGCCGCTAAATCGTGAGTGAAGTTGGGGAGAGGCGCAGATCGCGCTGCGCCCGGCCGCTAGCCACCTAGCGCCCAACATCTACTCCTCCTAAGGCGCTACCGGCTGGCGCAACCAACTGAATTTCTAGGCCATGGGGTTCTAGGAGCGTTTCATTAATGATTGCTTCCCCTGCCTGCCCCATTTCAAACAAGAACCCATTGCAAAAAGGCTGAAGCAGTGTTCAAGTGCATGACGGGCCACTTTGGGATGCCTCAGTCATATTGTAGTCCTCAGGCTTTCACGGCCAATAATTATGAGAAACAGGCACCCTATGTTGGGCGACCACCATCTTGGCATTGGCCACAATGAATTTCATCAGTTTGTAGACTTGCTCACGTTAGCATTTCAACAGATGGCCCAGCCACCAAGCACCCTTTGACACAACTGTTTTGGATCACATGACAGTCGCATTTCACATCTCTCAGAAATACCATATCATAAGACGCTACATCAATGCAAGTCTTCCTTTTTATCTAGTGGAATCTGTTGGAAAGTCCGCACCAGATAAAGGCAGAATTGGTCCCAGATCTGTTGCCCCTTGGGAAAATATCCCGTCTAGCCTCACACATGAAAAATATCCACTCGGACACGTTATCATCTATCAATCTATGAAACGACACCTACATCGAAAGGAAATTAAAAGGAAAATAAAAATTCTCTCTGGGGATTTTCCTGAATGCTTACTTTATTTAATTTTATTGGGAGATGTCTCTGGAGTTACAGTCGGCACTATTGCAAGTGAGGGCTGCAAGTGGCTGCTGAAAGGCTTTGGAAAGAATTTCATGAAAGATGTGCTCAGAAACAACAGAAGTAAATGTTTTTCTTGGCTGGTGCCTGGAAAATGGCGTTTGGAAATATTTTTTCCTCTCCATATTACAAATACATAAATAAATAAATCTGTGTATGTATCACGGGGTGGAGGGGCGTGGGGTGGGGGGGGGCGCTGTTGGGGAGGTGAGAGAGAGAAGGCATTGTCACTTTTCGTTACAAAATTGGGTGTTTGGCATCCAAATGGATACTGTGTTGTCTTTCAGTGGATTTTCTTTTTCAGAGTGTCCATTGACCCCACCGTGTCAGCTAATGAGTTGGAGGTGGGACAGTACTTACGGCAAACAGAGTCTCTGCGAACTACAGCAAACACAATTCATGAATGAAACTAGAGCAAAGTCTCCTGATTAGAGCAAGATTATTTCTCCAGCAAAATGTAGTGAGTGGAGGATATTTACATAGAATCATAAAATTGTTACAGCACGGAAGGAGGCCATTTGGCCTGTCGAGCCCGTACCGGCTCTCTGCAAGAGCACTTAATCTAGTCCCACTCCCCCATCTTTTCCCGTAGCCCTGCAAATTTCTTTCCTTCAGGTATTTCTCCAACTCCCTTTTTAAAGCCGTGATTGAATCTGCCTCCACCACCCTTTCAGGCAGTGCATTCCAGATCCTAACCATTCGCTGCGTAAAAAAGTTTTTTCTTACGTCGCCTTTGGTTCTTTTGCCAATCACCTTAAATCTGTGTCCTCTGGTTCCTCGACCCTTCTGCCACTGGGAACAGTGTCCCTCTATCTCCTCTGTCCAGACCCCTCTTGATTTATGAATACCTCTATCAAATCTCCTCTCAATCTTCTCTGCTCTAAGTCATAAATGAAGTCCCTCATCCCTGGAATCATTCTCGTAAATCTTTTCTGCACCCTCCAAGGCCTTCACATCCTTCCTAAAGTGTGGTGTCCAGAATTGGACAAAATACTCCGGTTGGGGCCGAACCAGTGTTTTATACAGGTTCATCATAATTTCCACACTTTTGTACTCGATACCTCTATTTATGAAGCCCAGGATTCCGTAAGTCTTTTTAACTGCTTTCTCAACCTGCCCTGCCACCTTCAACGATTTGTGCACACATACCCCCAGGTCTCTCTGTTAGTGCACCCCCTTCAGGATTGTACCATTTAGTTTATATGTCCTCTCCTCATTCTTTCTACCAAAATGTATCACTTCACACTTTTCTGCGTTAAATTTCATCTGCCACGTGTCCGCCCACTTCACCAGCCTGTCTATGTCTTCCTGAAGCCTATCACTCTTCTCCTCACTGTTCACTGTACTTCCAAGTTTTGTGTCATCTGCAAATTTTGAAATTGTGCCCTGTACACCCACGTCCAAGTCATTAATATATAATCAAAAAAAGCAGTGGTCCCAGTACCGACCCCTGGGGAACACCACTGTATACCTTCCGCCAGTCCGAAAACCAACCGTTCACCACTACTCTCTGTTTCCTGTCATTAGCCAATTCCGTATCCAGGCTGCCACTGTCCCATAATAAAAATGATGTGCGTAAAATCAATCCCAATCACTTACACCAGCGATTGCCGGGGGAAATTACCCAACCATCTCCATTCTGACCAGGAACAGTGGTGCCGCTTTATGCAGCCTTTCTTTTTAAGCACACTGGCCGAGCTCTCTCGTCTCCTCTCATAACTTGGCACAGAAATCAGCCGGGTATGGTTTAAACAACAGCCGCGAAAATCCGCAGAGCCCGATCCTGGCAGTCCTGCTGGGCCCACTGGACTTTGTGCAGGGTCAATGGGAACCAAATTTGCACAGGGTATTCTCATTGAAACATTTATAATTTTTAGAGCGCTTGACAGGGTAGATGCTGAGAGGCTGGTGCCCCTGGTTGGAGAGTCTAGAACTAAGGGCCGTAGTCTCAGGATAAGGGGTCGGCCATTTAGGACTGAGATGAGGAGCAATGTCTTCACTCAGAGGGTGGTGAATCTTTGGAATTCTTTACCCCAGAGGGCTGTGGAGGCTCAGTCATTGAGTATATTCAAGACTGAGATCGATAGATTTTTGGATACTAAGAGAATCAAGGGGATAGGGCGGGAAAGTGGAGTTGCAGTAGAAGATCAGCCTTGACCTTATTGAATGGCGGAGCAGGTTTGAGGGGCTGTATGCCCTACTCCGGCTCCGATTTGTTATGTTCTTATGCAGGACAGGCAGGCACAAGCGGCAATGTGGGCACGTTTGGTGCTCTCCTGCCCCATGAGGTATAAAATCTGGTGCTTGGTCATCATTGGCAGGGCAGAGGGGGACATCTGGACAAGGCTGCAGCACAGACCCCTACGATGTCGCCCTTCAGCCATTCAACAAATTTGAAAAGTTGTTCCCACTCTTCTTGGGGTTGGGGTGGGGAAGGGGGGTCCAAGTTGTTTGCCTGACTCAGATATCTTCCCAGTGCGTGCTCACTTATGCCTGTCTAGAGGCCAGTACGCCTCAACGTACAGGGCGTAGCGGCCTTCAGTTCTACATTGGGTCCCAGATGAGCCGGAGCAGCCTAGGAAGACTCCAGACCTGGTTCCACCCTCCTGGTAAGGGTGGGTGGAGGTTTCACCCCCGAAAAGGCAGACGGACTGGAAAATCAAATGGACAGACTGTTTTAGAAAATATGCATGCTCTTAGCAGAGGGGCAGTTGCTAATATTAGAACAAATCTACATTTATCTGGCCTGTGTTACATAAAATAAAACACCAAACTGTGGCTCCCTGTTTCAACCCAGTTTTCTTTTCAGCTTTGTGAATCATTTAAGACATTTATATTTTTTATTTCTATGTTTCCTAAACTCCCCTCGGACTCATTAAAACATTCTCAAAACCCCATTATTTTTTTTTAAACCTTCAAGCTTGAATAGAAAACCTGAATTGCAGTTTTGGCAGTCCTTTTAAACAGTTTGCCCATTTGATATGCTAGTGGACAATGATTACATTCCCTTAATGAAATGACAACGGTATCTGAATAAATGTAGTTGACCCAAAATTTCCTCAGGGTTCTGCTAGCCTCCCAGTGGGAGACCAGCGTGTCTTGCTATGTGTTGCAGAAGATCGCCGCACAGCAATTAGGTGAGGAACACCCTGCCTCCAGGCTCACTCAATCAGGGTTGCCAACTAAAGACTGATCTCCCGGACACTGCTGCGATCAATCCGGGAGAAAATTCATAAGGGCATTAACTAACATTGCTTTTTTTTTGCACTTTCTTTGAACGTTCATTAGTCATAAAAATATTGGAGACGCCTTGTTTGACTGACGGTTAAGAATCGTCTAGCCAGGTTGCTCACATGGCGTGGGAAGGCGGGGCGGCATGAGGATGGACATGTTGGTCGGCCAACAGCAGGGCCGCGGGGTCGGGGCAGCTGGAGGTCGCGTGATGTGACCTCCAGATATACGTCCAACCGGAATTGGCAACCCTTCATTCAATGCAATCCCTCAGCATATCGAAGCTGGACCAGAGATCCTGATTGCGCAGATTGAGCCCCAAGGCTTCTATAGCAGAAGTCCCAGCATGCACAAGAAATCACTTGACTGGGCTTTGGAGCTATCCCACTGGGACTCTGCAGTAGGTTGATGCCAGTAGAGATTTTTCTTCTTTGCTGCACCTGGGGAACACTTGAGGAAAAAAAAGGAAATGGGGTCAGAGACTGAGTGCATCAGACCTCCAAGGCCACAATACTCCCTTTGGATTTCAGGGGGCTTTCCCCAAAATCATGCCAATGAGCTTGGGCATGGAGTAGGCGCAGAGCCAGTATAAGAATGTTAATGAGGCAGACGAGGGCGTTCTTGGGCTTCTACCTCTCTTTCCTCTTTCGCCATTAGCTATTGAAGTAGAGGGGCGCCTAAAGAAACCTGGCAGTGGGGTTTGAGGTGGGCCTCTCATTAGACCAGAGAATCCATGGGGGTTCTGCAGCATCCTGAAATTCATCCAGGCCAGTTAAGTAATTGATTTAAGCAATTTCCACCCCACCCCCCACCCACCCCATTAACCAGATTTCAGGGCCTTCTGGCTGCAGGCGGAGAGTGAAATAGTCCAGGCTTGGAGAACTATGGGCTCTCCTGCACCCATAGGCACAACGTTACCTCCACAACCTTTCCCAATGCATCTGCTCCGATCAAAAGCCACGTCTAGCACCTCCATCAAGACAACCTCCCACAAAACATTCTAGCCCTGAAGCATGCAACATAGAGGGCCAATTTTCTGCAATCGCATGCCTGGCAAGGGGGCATTGAACGCAATTTAGCGAATTTGGCTCTTAGAAGTGCATGGAACAAAGCCAACAGGCTCATTGTACCAAAGTGAGCTCCTGCAAATTCCATGCAAGCATTACACGCAACAACTGCAAAAAACCAGCAGGATTCTGAAAGGGACACTGGCTAGAGTCATACCTAGCACAAAGGAAAATGATTGTGGTGGTTGAAGGTCAATCATCAAAGCCCCAGGACATGGCTACAGGAGTTCCTAAAGGCAGTGTCCTAGGCCCAACCATCATCAGGTTGGGTGATTGGGCAGGAGTGTGGCAGATGCAATATAACGTGGATAAATGCGAGGTTATCCACTTTGGTGTCAAAAACAGAAAGGCAGACTATTATCTGAATGGCAATAGATTGGGAGAAGGGGAAGTGCAACGAGACCTGGGTGTCCTTGTGCACCAGTCGCTGAAGGTAAGCATGCAGGTGCAGCAGGTGGTGAAGAAGGCAAATGGTATGTTGGCCTTCATAGCGAAAGGGTTTGAGTACAGGAGCAAGGATGTCCTGCTGCAGTTGTACAGGGCCTTGGTGAGGCCACACCTTGAGTACTGTGTGCAGTTTTGGTCGCCTTATCTGAGGAAGGATGTTCTTGCCATGGAAGGAGTTCAGCGAAGATTCACAAGGCTGATCCCTGGGATGGCAGGAATGACGTATGAGGAGAGATTGGGTCGATTGGGCTTATACTCACTGGAGTTTAGAAGAATGAGAGGGGATCTCATTGAAACTTATAAAATTCTGACAGGTCTGGACAAACTAGATGCAGGTAGAATGCTCCCGATGGTCGGAGAGTCCAGAACCAGGGGTCATAGTCTAAGGATAAGGGGTAAGCCATTTAGGACAGAGATGAGGAAGAATTTCTTCACCCAGAGTGTGGTGAACCTGTGGAATTCTCTACCACAGAAGGCAGTTGAGGCCAAGTCTTTAAATATATTCAAGAAGGAGTTAGATATATTTCTTAGAGCTAAAGGTATCAAGGGATATGGGGAGAAGGCAGGTACGGGGTACTGAGTTTGGATGATCAGCCATGATCTCATCGAATGGCAGAGCAGGCTCGAGGGGCTGAATGGCCTACTCCTGTTCCAATCTTCTATCAGCTGCTTCATCAATGACGTTCCCTCCATCATAAGGTCAGAAGTGGGGATGTTTGCTGATGATTGCACAGTGCTCAGTTCCATTCATGACTACTCAGATAATGAAGCAGTCCATGCCAGCATGCAACAAGACCTGGACAACATTCAGGCTTGGGCTGGTAAATGGCAAGTAACATTTGCACCACACAAGTGCCAAGCAATGACCATCTCCAACAAGCGAGAGTCTAACCACTGCCCCTTGATACTCAGTGGCAGTACCATCGTCAAATCCCCACCATTAACATCCTGGGGGGGTCACCATTGACCAGAAACTTAACTGGACCAGCCACATAAATACTATGGCTACAAGAGCAGATCAGAGTCTGGGTATTCTGCAGCGAGTGACTCACCTCCTGACTCCCCAAAGCCTTTCCACCATCTACAAGGCACGAGTCAGCAGTGTGATGGAATACTCTCCACTTGCCTGAATGAGTGCAGCTCCAACAACACTCAAGAAGCTCAACACCATCCAGGACAAAGCCTCCCGCTTGATTGGCACCCCATCCACCACCTCAAACATTCACTCCCTCCACCACCAGTGTACCGTGGCTGCAGTGTGTACCATCTACAAGATGCATGGCAGCAACTTGCCAAGGCTTCTTCAGCAGCACCTCCCAAACCCATGACCTCTTCCACCTAGAAGGACAAGGGCAGCAGGCGCATGGAAACGCCACCACCTCCAAGTTCCCCTCCAAGTCACACACCATCCTGACTTGGAAGTATATCACCGATCCTTCATCGTCGCTGGGTCAAAATCCTGGAACTCCCTCCCTATCAGAACTATGGGAGTACCTTCACCACACGGACTGCAACAGTTCAGGAAAGTGATTCACCAGCATCTTCTCAAGGGCAATTAGGGATGGGCAATAAATGCTGGACTTGCCAGCGGCACCTACATCCCAGGAACAAACAAAAAAAAATCCTCTCAACCAGAATGTCAAGGTTGAGAGGTTACAAAGTGCTGCAAATTTCCTTCGCTCCACCACTGGCGGCCATGCCTTCAACTGCCTGGGCCCCAAGATCTGGAATTCCCTTCATAAACCTCTCTGTCTCTCCACCTCTCTCACCTCCTTTAAGAGGCTCCTTTAAACCTACCTCCTTGATCTGCCCTAATATCTTCTTATGTGGCTCGGTGACAAATTCTGTTTGATAATCACTCCTGTGAAGCACCGTGGGATGTTTTCCTACGTTAAATGCACTATATAAATGTAAGTTGCTGTTGTAAGACACTCTGAATTTGAAAGAAATAAGTTAGACTCGTAAATTATAGCCCAATGTTATATCACAGTCACATCGGGGCAGAAATTCCTCCCCAAACGCGTGAGTACGGAAGGGGTACTCACGCGCCTGGCCGGAGGAAATGCCGGTTTTCAGCATGCACAGAGCATGCGCTGAAAACTGGCATTTCCTCTCCTCTCACCCAAGAGTTGAAGAGGCTAGCGCGTGTGATGTAGGGGGCAGCGCGTGCATCTTGGATTTCCTCTGTTTTGGGGGATTTGCGCATGTGTAAAGGCCTCCGGTCTTTACGCTTGTAAAAAGCACACGTAAGTATTTATTTTTACAGGTAAGTGGTATTTTAGTGCAATTTAGAATTTTTTTTTCCACAGGTTTATTATTTTAAAGAATCTACAATAAGGTAAGTTTAGTTTTAGACCCTTTCTATTAAAAACTAGCTGAAGTGCCCGGCGGTGCCGAGGGTCTTTTGAGGGCATGTTGTTGTTGGAAGAGAGAGAGAGAGAGTGACTGCGGGGGAAGAGAGAGAGCGACTGGGGGGGAAGAGAGAGAGCGACTGGGGGGGAAGAGAGAGAGCGACTGGGGGGAAGTGAGAGAGCGACTGGGGGGGAAGAGAGAGAGAGAGAGCGACTGGGGGGAAGAGAGAGAGCGACGGGGGGGAGTGGAGTGGGGGGAGGGGGGAGTGGAGGGGGGGAGGGGGCTGAGGTGGAGAGTGGAGGGGGGAGGGGGAGGGGGAGGGGGGAGGGGGGAGGGGGAGGGGGGAGAGGGAGTGGGGGAAGGGGAAAGGGGGAGGAGTGGGGGAAGGGGGAGGGGGAGTGGGGGAAGGGGGCGGGGGGAGGGGGAAGGGGGGGAGGAGTGGGGGAAGGGGGAGGAGAGGGGGGAGGGGGAGGGGGAGGGGGGAGGGGGAGGAGGTGAGGGGGAGGGGGCGTGGGGGGAGGGGGGAGTGGGGGAAGTGGAAGGGGGGAGTGGGGAAGGGGAAGGGGGGAGTGGGGAAGGGGAAGGGGGAGGAGTGGGGGTAGGGGAAGGGGAGGGGGGAGGAGGGGGAGGGGGGAGTGGGGGAAGGGGAAGGGGGGCGATGAGGGGGAGGGAGAAGGGGGAAGAGGGGGGAGTGGGGGAAGGGGAAGGGGGCGGTGAGGGGGAGGGAGGAGGGGGAAGGGGGAAGGGGGAGGGAGGAGTGGGAAGGGGGAAGGGGGATGGAGGGGAGGGAGGAGGGGGAGGGAGGGGGAAGGGGAGGGGAGGGAGGAGGGGGAAGGGGAGGAGAGGGGGGAGTGGGGAAGGGGGAGGAGAGGGGGGAGGGGGTGGGGGAGTGGGGGAAGGGGGAGGGGAGGGGGGAGTGGCGGAAGGGGGGGAGGAGTGGGGAAGGGGGAGGAGAGGGGGAGGGGGAGTGGGGGAAGGGGGGGAGGAGTGGGGAAGGGGGAGGAGGGGGAGGAGGGGGAGGGGGGAGTGGGGGAAGGGGGAGGAGAGGGGGGGAGGGGGAGGGGGACAAGGGGAAGTGGGGGACAAGGGGAAGGGGGGGAGTGGGGGAAGGGGAAGGGGGGAGGAGTGGGGGAAGGGGAAGGGGGTGGAGGGCGAGGGGGAGGAGGGGGAGGGGGAGTGGGGGAAGGGGAAGGGGGCGATGAGGGGGAAGGAGGAGGGGGAAGGGGGGAAGGGGGAGGGAGGAGGGGGAAGGGGGGAAGGGGAAGGAGGAGGGGAAGGGGGGAAGGGGGATGGAGAGGGGTGGAGGGGAGGGAGGAGGGGGAGGGAGGAGGGGGAAGGGGGATGGAGGGGGAGGGAGGAGGGGAGGGAGGGGGGAAGGGGAGGGGAGGGAGGAGGGGGAAGGGGGAGGGAGGGGGGAAGGGGAGGGGGAGGGGGAAGGGGAGGGGGGAAGGGGAGCGGAGGGAGGAGGGGGAAGGGGAGGGGGAGGGGGAAGGGGAGGGGGATGTGGGGAGGGGGGAGGGGAGGGGAGGGGGAAGGGGAGGGGGAGGGGGGAAGGGGAGGGGGGATGTGGGGAGGGGGGAGGGGAGGAGGTGAGAGGAGGGGGAAGGAGGGAAGGGGAGGGGATGGAGGGAGGGAAGGGGAGGGAGGGAAGGGGAGGGGAAGGGGAATGTGGAGGGGGGAGGGGGAAGGGGGCAGGGGAGGGGAAGGGGGGAGGGGAGGGGGAGGGGGGAAGGGGGGGTAGGGGGCAGGGGAGGGGGAAGGGGGTGCGGAGGGGGGAAGGGGTGGGGGGAGGGGGAAGCGCGGTGCAGAGGGGGGAAAGAGGGGTGGGGAGGGGGGGAAGGGGTGTGGTGGGGAGGGGGTGGGGAGGGGGGAAGGGGGGTAGGGGGTGTGGGGGATGTGGGGGGGAGGGGGGTGGGGGGAAGGGAGTGTGGGGAAGGGGGGGTGGGGGTGTGGGGGGTGTGGAGGGGGGTGGGGGGGAAGGGGGTGTGGGGGGGGAGGTGGTGTGTGGTGTGTGGTGGGTGGAAAGGGAGGGGGGAGTGTGGTGATTATTCTTGTTTTATAAGAAGCATTGTAATTGGATCTTAAGAGTGCTTTTGAGCAAGCCTCTGCATTGGATTTGGCTCAGAGAAGTTCGGATTCTTATGCTCTTTTTGATCGGCCTGCGACCGTGGTTTCGGCAGATCCGGATGAAAGGGAGTCACGTGGATTTAATAGGAGTGGTTTACCAGATTCCGAAACAGTTTCTACTTCGGCAGCTGTTGCCTCTAGGATTCAGAAGTGTTATTTTGCGGGAACGCCCGGCACCCTCGTCTGAAGTGCCCTGCCCGGGAGGCTGTGTGTAGTAAATGCAGCAAGGGAGGTCATTATGCACGTGTTTGCAAATCGGTTGCCTCCTCTGCGACCATTCAGCCTTTAGATAGGGCGTTTATTGCATCAGTTTCTGCTGCCTTTTCCCATGGCCTAAACAAAGCTATAGTTATGGCCCAAGTTAATGGGTTAGAAGTGAAGGCCCTTATAGATACGGGTAGTACTGAGAGCTTTATAAGTCTTCAGTTTGTGAGGGAGAAGCGTTTGAAAATTTCGCCTGCTTCCTATCAGGTGTGTATGGCTCAGACGACTCTCACCTCACAAGTAGCTGGTTGTTGCCTTGTGAAATTAATTCTCCTAGGTAATACGTATACTGATATACGCCTATCCGTTCTGCCTAATCTCTGTGTGGACATTTTGATTGGTCATGATGTGCTTCAATTACATGAGTCCCTCAGTCTTTCTTTCGGAGGAACTAAGCCACCTTTGTCTATTTGTGGATTAACTTCTTTATTCATTTCTCCATTATCACTTTTTTCCAATTTGATGCCGGACTGTAAGCCAATTGCTACCAAGTCAAGAAGGTATAGCAGTCAGGATAAAGAATTTATTAATTCTGAAGTTCAACGTCTTTTATCGGAAGGAATCATTGAACCTAGTTTTTTCGCCCTGGCGGGCACAGGTAGTTGTCACCACTAATAGAGTCATAGAGTCATAGAGTTTTTACAGCACAGAAAGAGGCCCTTCGGCCCATCGTGTCTGCGCCGCCCATCCATCCCTGTCCAGTCTAATCCCATTTTCCAGCATTTGGTCCATAGCCTTGTATGCAATGGCATTTCAAGTGCTCATCCAAATGCTTCTTGAATGTTGTGAGGGTTCCTGCCTCTACCACCCTTTTAGGCATTGAGTTCCACATTCCAACCACCCTCTGGGTGAAAAAGTTCCTCCTCAAATCCCCTCTAAATCTCCTGCCCCTTACCCTGAATCTATGCCCCCTTGTTATTGACCCCCTACTAAGGGGAAAAGTTCCTCTTTGTCTATCCTATCTATGCCCCTCATCATTTTGTACACCTCAATCAGGTCCCCCCTCAGCCTTCTTTGCTCCAAGGAAAACAACCCCAGCCTGTTTAGTCTTTCTTCATAGCTGAGGCGCTCCATCCCAGGTAGCATCCTGGTGAATCTTCTCTGCACCCTCTCCAAATGAGAGACATAAGAAGCGAATGGTGATAGACTACTCTCAAACTATTAACAGGTATACTCAATTAGATGCATACCCCCTGCCTAAGATTGATGAGCTTATCAATAAAGTATCTCAATATAAGGTTTTTAGCACTATTGACCTAAAGAGTGCTTATCATCAGATTCCTATCGCAGGAGGACAAACCATATACGGCCTTTGAAGCTGGCGGAAAGCTGTACCAGTTTTGCCGAGTACCATTCGGTGTTACTAACGGTGTCGCCTGTTTTCAACGGGCAATGGATGCTTTTATAAGTGATAACTCTCTCTCTGACACCTTCTCATATTTAGATGACATCACGGTGTGTGGCAAATCAAGGGTGGAGCACGATTTTAATCTAGAAAGATTCCTTCAAGTTGCGGAAAAAGTTGGCTTAACTTTCAATAAAGAGAAGTGTATCTTTTCGACCACCGAGGTAAATTTATCTCGGGAAACAAGATTAAACCAGATCCAGAACGGCTGCGACCACTGATTGAGTTACCTTGCCCTACTAATTCTAAGGCCTTGCAATGAGTTGTTGGACTGTTTCCTTATTATTCTAATTGGATTGCAAACTTCTCGAAGAAGATCCGGCCCCTTATTCAGGTTATGACATATCCTCTATCATGGGAGGCCAGGATGTGTTTTGATAATCTTAAAAAGGATATCCTAGGAGCAGTTGTGCATTCCATTGATGAGCAGGTTCCCTTTGTGATTGAGACGGACACTTCCGATTTTGCAATTGGGGCTACCCTGAACCAAAATGGAAGACCTGTGGCCTTTTTCTCATGTACTCTGAGCAATAGTGAGCAGAGACATTCATCAATAGAGAAAGAGGCGTACGCAATAGTAGAAGCACTGCGTAAATGGAGGCATTATTTATCTGGGCGACATTTTACGTTAGTAACTGACCAAAAATCTGTGTCCTTCATGTTTGATGTCAAACATTTCGGAAAGATTAAGAATGATAAAATAATGAGGTGGAGGATCGAGTTGGCATGCTATCATTTTGATATAGTCTATCGTCCGGGGAAGGATAATGTTGCCGCTGATGCGCTGTCGAGGGCTTATTGTTCTGTGCTTCACGGAGATACGCTTATTAATCTTCATAATGCTTTGTGCCATCCTGGTGTTATGAGGATGATACACTGCAGTAAGAATTTGCCCTTTTCAGTTGAAGACGTCAAGCGAATGACTTCGTCATGCTCTGTCTGCGCCCGGTGTAAACTGAATTTCTTTAAGCCTCAACGAGCTCATCTTATAAAGGCTACTTCTCCCTTTGAACGCCTGAGCGTTGATTTTAAGGGGCCTCTTCCTTCAACGACTCAGAATCGATATATATTTACTGTTGTGGATGAGTTTTCAAGGTTCCCTTTTGCTTTTCCTTGTGCAGATGTATCAGCTGCTACAGTTATTAAATGTCTGACTCAACTTTTTGTCATCTTTGGGATGCCTGCGTATATCCATTCGGATCAGGGAAGTTCTTTTATGTCTTCCCAGTTGAAGGAATACCTCCAGAGTCGGGGAATTTCTACTAGCAGAACTACCCCGTATAATCCCCAGGGTAATGGACAGTGCGAACGATACAATGGGGTGATCTGGAAGGCAGTTATGTTGGCTTTAACATCCCGGAACCTTAAGAATACACAGTGGGAAATGATACTGCCTGATGCCCTGCATTCCATTAGATCATTGCTTTCAACGGCTACTAATGTGACCCCCATGAAAGGCTCTTCAACTATCCGCGGAGATCCTCTACGGGATATTCGGTACCTTCATGGCTTACTATGCAGGGACCCGTGCTGCTCCGACGCCATGTTAGACTGTCAAAGTATGATCCTTTAGTGGAGGAGGTGGAGCTATTGGAGGCAAATTCCCAATATGCTCATATTCGATTCCAAGATGGGAAAGAAAGTACGGTTTCAGTTAAAAGACTTAGCTCCTTGTGGTGGCCAGCCCTCTCCTGAGGACATTAACAATAGCCATAATTCAGATAATGTTGATGTCGTCACAGATACTACGAACATTTCCAATCCTATTGCAGACACTTACAATTCTCTCAGTCTGCCCTCGATGGATGTTCATGACCCTCCCAGTCTACCTTCTAATGGGACTTCCAATCCGGAAACCGTTGATAATCGGGATATTGATAGCCTCCCTGCAGAAGATATTTCTGTGTCTCCTGGTGTGGGAGGGCAAGGAACTCCACCAAGGCTAAGAAGGTCGACACGAAGAAGATATCCGGTCGACCGATTAAAAATGGACTTTTAAAATAATTAATAATTTAATAGTAAAATTTTAAAATTGTTGAAGGCATTATACATGTATTGCTCTAGTCATAAATAACTAATTGTAAACTGTAAAGGCTACCTAGGTTGAAGTATATTTTAAAAGGAGGGGTGAATGTGGTGATTATTCTTGTTTTATAAGAAGCATTGTAATTGGTTGCCTGTTTTCCTGCCTTGAGATATATGCTGTAAACTTATTGGTTAGTTGATTCCATGTGACCTGTGGTGGCCATCTTAAATTCAGTTCTCTACAGCTTGGTTGAGACTGGGTGCTTAACATGTACTGCTGGTTTTTTAAGGTTAATAAAACCTAGCTTTTGAAAGGCAAGCTACTCTTTATTAAAGTACAGGAAACTTTGTGCTATCTGGCACCCACCGTCTCCAGAGTTAATGTTGAGAGATACCGAGATTCTTATCTCCGTATTTGACAACAAACACTGTTGCTTAGCAACAGCTTCTAAACAGTGGGTGTGGCCCTAAAGCTCTGCAGCTAAAGCTGTTGCTATAGCTACAGACCTTGCACAGCTTGACTGTTCAAACAAAGGAAAATAAACAAACAAAGAATAAAAAACGGCTGCTGATTTTTGTGGTGGCTCCAGATTGCCGGATAGCTCACCTCCGGATAGCACAAAGTTTCCTGTACTTATAAAACATTTTTGGTAAATCTTTCTATAACATACACTTTACAACCTCACCAATCTTTTTATTAAAAAAGGGGTCCTCACCTCTCAGTGTTGTACCACAAACAATGGCCGCCGCTTGCTTTTCAGTTGGAAAGATTAGGCCCGGCCCACACAGCCGGTTGTCTGTCTCGGCCACCAGGGCCCGATTTGGAGCACAGAAGCCCCACCCACTCTATGTTCCTGTACTAAGATGGCCACGCAGGCACTCTGTTACACACTGAATCAAAATGGCGTCGCACTGAAACTTTTCACCCTGCTTGACAAAGATGGCTGCCGTTAACCTGGGGCTGTCTGCAGAAGAAATTTCCTCAGCTGCAAACACAGGATCTTCAGATTATTATTCGGGGCTTGCGACCTACCCCAGTTGCTTATGAAGCCTCCCCACCTACTGACCCTGGGAATGGAGCTGAGGCAGCACACCCTCTCTCCTCTGCCAGTGTTTGTCTCTGCCTAGGCCGGGAGCCTGGGTCTAGAGTTGCACTGCTGGCAGTTGGAGAAGCCTAGGCCCCGGGCCTGGAAAAACGGTGAAAGGTAGGAGAATTATAGAGGTTAGAGGAAAGATTTACAAATGAATTAACTTTTTTTTAAAACAATTTGTGTTTTAAAAGCAACGTTTTTTTTGCTGGAAATGTAGATTTGAAAAGAAACACGCAGAAAGCGGGAAAAAGAAATGAAAAGTTTAGAATCAAGATGACGGCGACTCACCTCGGTTCAGAACGATAAGGCCCGCCCACACACGGACCGATTGGTCGACCGTCAGGTGACCGAAGCGTAGGATTGGTCAATCGTCCCATCACTCGACCGTAGGAGGGCCCGGCCGCACGCGCCAGCAACCCGGTGTACGATTGGTCGACCTCGAGGTCACTCTGTCGCTAATGAGCGGATAATGAGATGCTAATGAGCGGAATGTTGAACATTTTTCGGATACCGTGGGCGCGATTTTCATCCGGCCGAAACGTAAATACGCTTACGACTGTTTCGGAACGGTAAGCTTTCTTTCGACGTAACGCACATGTAGGTACGCCCTATAACTTTCGAGCGCATAGCCGGACAGACGCACATGTGAGGACAGACAGACAGACAGATAGACAGACAGATAGACAGACAGACAGATCGACTCGTTTATATATATAGATTAGCTGGAGTGCCCGGTGGTGCCGAGGCTTTTTCGAGGGCATGTTGTTGTTGGAAGAGAGAGAGAGAGAGCGACTGGGGGGAAGAGAGAGAGCGAGTGGGGGGAAGAGAGAGAGCGACGGGGGGGGGAAGAGAGAGAGCGACTGGGGGGGAAGAGAGAGCGCGACTGGGGGGGAAGAAGAGAGAGCGACTGGGGGGGAGAGAGAGAGCGACTGGGGGGGAAGAGAGAGAGCGACTGGGGGGGAAGAGAGAGAGCGACTGGGGGGGAAGAGAGAGAGCGACTGGGGGGAAGAGAGAGAGCGACTGGGGGGGAAGAGAGAAAGCGACTGGGGGGGGAAGAGAGAGAGCGACTGGGGGGAAGAGAGAGAGCGACTGGGGGGGAAGAGAGAGAGCGACTGGGGGGGAAGAGAGAGAGCGACTGGGGGGGAAGAGAGAGAGCGACTGGGGGGGAAGAGAGAGAGCGACTGGGGGGGGAAGAGAGAGAGCGACTCGGGGGGAAGAGAGAGAGCGACTGGGGGGGAAGAGAGAGAGCGACTGGGGGGGAAGAGAGAGAGCGACTGGGGGGAAGAGAGAGAGCGACTGGGGGGGGAAGAGAGAGAGCGACGGGGGGGAGAGAGAGAAAGCGACTGCGGGGGGGAGAGAGAGAGAGCGACGGGGGAGAGAGAGAGAGCGACTTGGGGGGGAGAGAGAGACTGGGGGGTAGAGAGAGAGCGACTGGGGGGAAGAGAGAGAGCGACTGGGGGGGAAGAGAGCGAGCGACTGGGGGGAAGAGAGAGAGTGACTGGGGGGGAAGATAGAGAGCGACTGGGGGGGAAGAGGGAGAGCGACTGGGGGGAAAAGAGAGAGCGACTGGGGGGGAAGAGAGAGCGCGACGGCGGGGATGGTGGCCCGATGGACCCCTGCGAAGGAAGAAGGTAAGCTCTCCCTCCCTGTCCCACCCCCACACTCTTTCCCTCCCTGTCAAACC